>NW_010336373.1:303165-315204 GCF_000700745.2 Antrostomus carolinensis | reverse complement strand
TTTTTTTTTTCCTTCTTCTCCACCACTCTCCATCACTCCAAACGGGTCGATTTAATTGTTGTTATTTTTTAATTATTTCGCTACCTGAGTTTTTTCTCTTGCCTTTTTTTTCCTCTTGCCTTTTTTTTTCTTTTTTGAATTGAAGGTTGTGCTGAGACTTTTTTTTTTTTAAAGCTTTTTTTTTAAAAAAATAAAAGACAAGGAGGGGGGGAAGGAAGCCAGCAAGAGACTGAAAACAGCAAGAGAAAGTGGCAGCTAAGAAGGACTGTGAAATCACCTCCTCTTTCCGGGGCTGTTGATCAGAGCGAGAGTTGTACATTATTATTATTATTGTTTTTCTTTCTCCATCTCTCTATCCACATATACACGCAGAGAGAGAGTCAAGTACAGTGAAACTCGACGAGACCAGCCATGGTAGCAAGGGCTCAGCCTGATCGGAAACAATTACCGCTGGTCCTACTGAGATTGCTTTGCCTTCTCCCTACAGGGCTGCCAGTCCGCAGCGTGGATTTTACCCGAGGTACCGATAACATCACCGTGAGGCAGGGGGACACAGCCATCCTCAGGTAGGGCGTTCTGCCAACTTTTCCTTTTCTCTCTGTGTGTCTATATTTCTATGTATGCAACATATACATGTGATGTGATACAGATCTGTTGGTATATGTCTCCATGAGAGTGTGTGTTATTTTACCTCTCGAACTGCAGTAGCAGCAGATGCTACAAGCAAGCTCTGGGTGTGTGTTTGTGCTTTAATGTAAAAAAAAAAATAATCACAAAGCTTCTAAAAACCTCTTGCCACCACTCTCCTCTGTGTAGTGCTCTGGATAAAAAGAATTTCAGTGAGGAAGGATCTGTTTGTGTTAGCCAGCTCTCGTGAACGTATATTTTGCACCAGCCCTGCAGTATCAATAGAGAAATTGAAAAGGGATCCAGCTGTGCCTGCCAGATGTTCCATTGATCTTCCCATACTTCTTTTTGTACCTATGCAAAAACTTTAGCCTTGGTGCTCCCAAAACTCTCAGACAACTTCTTTTGGGAAACTCTGGCTTTTAATTTTCATTTATTTATTTAATTATTTATTCTGCCTTGTAAGGAGAGGAGATGGATACAGTAGTTGAAAAGGCTGGTGAAAAAATGGTGTAAGAGCTCCAACATTTATGAAGCTCACATCTCATTCACCATGTTGGTTATTTTGCAGGGCTAAGTAGATGTGTGTATGCTGTGCTGGCGTGTCTGAGTGGTTGTGATGAGGATGTCTTTGCACATGAAGCCTTGTTCACTGGCAGTATTGAGTGTTACATTTCTGTATTTGTCGTGAAGGTTTTTTAAAGGTACTTCTGAGGCTACTTGGACTTTCAGTTAGGAGCATCCCAAATAGCTGAAATGCAGTCATCTTTTTCCTGTGGGTTTTGTTTTGTTGGGTTCTTTTTTTCAAATTGTGCCTTACTCAACTTACCTGCAGTAACTTCCCTACTGAAGGAAAATTCTGTGCATGTGAGTGTGTGCACACACTGTGTATTATGGCTCTAGAACTACTGGATGTAATTTAAAATAAGTCTGTAATCTGTATGAGGAGCTGATAGTGCACAAACCGTGAAGCATCAAGGGAGCAATTCCCTAGCAAAGCTAACAGCAGCAGCAAAGTTTTCTTTCTCTTTCTCTGACATAAATCCTGCTAGATGTCACCAAATGGTCTGCTACGTGATTCCCCGTGTCCTGCATCCCTCCCATTTAGTGACAGAGGGGTATGTGAGCTAGCAAGATGGGATCAGGGAAGAAGGATGCTAGAAGAGGGATGTGTGTGCGTGTACGCGTATCGCTTCTCTCAGCTCCCGTGTGCTGGGTTGTTTTGATCCTGGAATATCCGTTCAGCAGCTTCCATTCCCCAGCTCTCCAGACTTGTTAACTCGCATGTAAGATTTATCCGCACAGAGTAATAGGATTTACAGAGTAATTCATCTGCCTTGCATATGCGATGGAAGGGGTTTAGATGCGACATGGTAAACACCTAACAAGGGGAGTTGCCTCTCCTCTCCCTTCTACTCCTAGTAATTCATATATCCCATTAACCCTTTGCTAGCAGAACTCCCAGCTGACTTACCCATTTTTAAAGGCAAATCACTTCCATCAATCGTTTATTTTGGAGGAGCTGCACAGGCAGATGTTTGCTGGCAGATGTTTGGTACATACAGCAGCAGACAAGTCATTAAGCTCACTTGCCCAGCCAGGGGTCACTGGATTTCTATTTCCCACTTAACCTTGGAGCTTTTGAGTTTATCTAGACACTGTGTGCTAAAGCTGCGTTTGCAGCAGAGAGGGCTGAGCGGATGGTGGAGATGGTGCCTGCATGTGCTGCTTGTGAAGCGTTCGTCAGCAAGCTCAATGGTGCTGCGTGGGAGAGTGGTTTCAATGTTTGTGTGTGGCTTGCCAGTGTTATGTCAGGCACTAAAATAAAACACCTGAGTGAGGTGATCCAGCTGTGTCAGCCAGATGTGTGCCAAGTGACACAGTCTGCAGGAGCAGCACACCACCCAGCTGTGTAGCTGCTTGCCCCGAGCAATACGGTGTTCCTGGCAGACTGTGTTTCTGACAGAAGTGACTGTGGCCAGTGCACAGGCTTTACCTCCCTCAGCTGCCTTCTGAAGCTCTTCAAGCAGATCTGACTGGCTGTATGCTTTTTGTGTTTACTAGGAAGGGCAGTTTTCTCCTCTCCCTTTCCCTGGGACCAACCCCAGATTTCTGGGACGTTTCAGTTCCTCCTTCAGAGGAGAGGCAGAAGCCAGGTTGTGCTGGGAGACAGGACTGTGACATGAGGCTGGATAGGCTGAGATTTCCCTATGTCCAGTATACTTCAGGTCCTCCAGGATGGCTTTTCAGTTTTAAGCAAGGGTTGATTTGCTAGCTTCCCCCTTGCTGCTTTCCCTGCCCCTCCAAGTCATAAGTCACTTTAAGACAGTCTTGTGTTTGAAAAACTCCCAGCGTCTCCCTCTCCCTGCCTGTAGATCCGCTAGTGATAACACGAAGAGAAGAGCTAGATGGGGGGAAAAAACATTAGATGATGCATACTAACTGTGCTCAGAGCAGATCTTTACCTCCACAGAGAGACAGTAAAGAGATTTCTATACAGAGATCATATCACCTATCTTTGCTATGCATCTGCTTCAAAGGGAAGAGGGAGCGTGCAGCGGTGGTTTACCACTGCCCAGTAGCTCCATCCTGTAACTTGAATGGAAATGAAAATGTAGGAGGGAGAAAAAAATGATATGAAGTTGGAGAGAATTAAAAGCAATGTGCATAGTGATAATATAACTGAAAACATTTTGTTCATGGAAATTGTGGCACAAATCATTCAGCAAAGCACTGAGGATGGGGTATTCTGAATGATTCTTCTCCTTTGGGGCCTTACACATTAGTATATGGTATTACACTGGTAGGTGGAAGAATGGGTGGGTGGACTGATCTATGAAGTGAAGAAAAATAGTTTATTATAAGGCCTAATGTTCCTAAAGGAAGCCACTCCTCTGGAGCTTCATCTACAGCATGTTATTCAGAATATAATTATTCTGGGAAGTTTGGATATGACTTTTTAAAGCTATGGCATTTAAAATATTCTCTTGCTATGACTTCTAAAAAATGTTCCTAACTCTCTACTGGCTTCTCTCTTAAATGACCTGGCAGCAGATTTGATTCATTTGTTGGCCTTGCTGAAGGTTGATGACTTTTAGTGAGTATTTGGCATAGGGAAGTTAGTCAGGGAATTGCAGAGGGAGAGAGAGAATAAAAATAGCTCATGATAGACTGTCCACAGGGAAAAGGGTAATGATCTGCTCCTTAGAGCAAGGCTGAAAAGGGAGGAGTGGTCTGAGAGCTGCAACAGGTGAGAAGGGCTGAGCAGAGCTTCTGGTGTTTGGCCAGCTACGACCAAGACAAGGGAGCAAGATGTTTCAAAGATGACACTGTATATCAGAGAGCATGTCAGACCTAAACATTTCATTTTTTTTAACTTTGCCTTCAGCAATTGAAGGAGGACACTGAAACTTATTTTGAGTATTGAGAGGGAGGTGTGTGCTACAGTTCCTGCCAATGTTTTTGCTTGCAAGGTCACAGCCATGAGGTTGTCGGGTTTTGTATGCAACTTCCCTGCGGGAAAACAAACAAACAAAAAGAATCTCCAAACAACAAGCACACAGAATATCCCCCAAAACTAATTAAAACGGGAAAAGAAAAACAAGCCCCAACCCTAAATCTTCTTTCAGTTTACCCGCCCCCAGCATCCTCTCCCACCTCATTTGCTCTGCAAGTGTTGGGTGAGCAAAGGCAGGGACCCTGTGCTTTGGATCACACTTTCAGCCTAAGGTGCAGATGAGAAATAGGAGGACGCTGGCTAAGCCAGGACATGTGCAGTGGTGAAGGGCAGCTCCTGCAAACTGGGGAGGGAAGGAACTGTGCCTCTGTGTTGTGTTTGGCCCTTAAAATGGGTTAGAAGCAAAATGGCAAAGGAGTCCATGCTGTGGGATCGGGTACCTGTACAGTGTGTCAGGGGGAAAGAGAAACGCTCTTGGGAACCACCACAGCAGCTCACCCCAAAGTGCCTTTAAAGCACTATTTTGAGGGCATCAGTGGGACTTGCAGGTTGCTCAGGACTTTTAGTAGTCCTAAGCACAAGGGCAGATTTGGTCTTTAATGACTTCTGCAGTGGACCTCATCACGAGCTGGAATCAAAATGGGTCACATCCCCATTCCCATCCGCTCAGCTATACCAGTACAAAATCACCAAAGCCCAAGGGCACTGCCAGAAATACCGCATTTGTCTTTGGGGCAGATTCCTGGGGACTGCTAATAAAGAGGTACAAGTGACTCATACAGGGATTAAGCTGCTGAGTGCTGCTCAGATGATGCTCAGCCCGCTGGAGAACTGGGATCTCACCAAGGCCAGAATTTCGCTGGTTGTTCTTGAGTTTTTCCAAGCATCAACTTTTCATCAAGAATTAAATCAAGCTGATGCTGATGCACTGATGAAAGCCAACATTTAACTGAGTGTGCAGTTTCCTTTTTTACCAGGTATTTTTAAATAATATGAAGATTCAGGCTGATAGCATGTATAGGAACTTCCATCCTAATGGGTACTTAGTTTCTTCAAGTTACATGTGTCGAAGGATGGGCTAGAATCAAATTACTAGCAGTAATGATAGCACTGTTGGTGTAATCCTGCAATATAAGCAATTTATGCAAACTCTGTTCTTGGCCTCCCAGTATTTTGCTGATATTCTACATGTGGAGCTATGCTAGAGGACAAAGGCATCTCAGGCAAAGTAGCACCACAGCATCACAACAAAGTTTATGCCCTATGCAGTCATTTTAAAAGAAAAGTAAAAGCTGTTCAGATTACACTTATAATTAGCATATGATTTCTAACACAGAGCACTGAGCTGAGCCCTTTACTAGAAATGAGAATAGACATGTTCAAAGGTATAATGCTCCATAATAATACAGTCTTGTCAGTAAAATTGTAACCTTGATTATTAGTAGTATTGTTGTGACACTTAAAGGCCACCACTAAGTTGAGGCACCCTTTGTGTTAAGTGCCCTGTGAGCACAGAGTAGAGAGATCCCCTCTTCCGCAGAGGCTGGGGGTGGGCAGGAGGCACCAGGAGGTGAGGGGGCCAACCCAGGGTTGCAGAGCAGAGCTCAGGCACACCCCACCGAGCGACCTATCCATTAGCTTGGGTTGCCTTTTGGTTCAGCCACGCAACAACCCAGCAAACATGACAAATGAGGTTTCCATAGTATGTCCTCATCTGCGCTGGTATTGACAAGACTCAAATGCTCTTCCTTTTCCCCAATATATGCAGAACCTTCATTATCAAATTGAGCGTACGTGTGTCAAGAGGGTGTGTTGGGATCTGTGCAAATGGAGCTGTACTCTGCTGATACTTGCCTTTAAAAAAAAATATAATAAATTTAAAAAAATGTATACATGTAGTAACAGATGATGTTGCAAAACTTCCAGGTCTGGCAGCAGATGGTGCCATTATATGAAGGCAGACATGCATTTGTAGATACGTGAGTGTGTGTGCATACACATGATAAAGGAAGTTGCAATATGAATAAGGTCAGAGGCTGGCAATTAGCATCTCCCCTTATATGCACGCAGTATTCATCTATGGCGTGCCCAGTGGTGAGCAAGGCCTTTGTGATACTGTGTTTTCTGCAAAGTGGGACTAACCCATCACAAGCAAAGGTGGGATGGAAATTAGAAAAAAAAAAACCAAGGCACTCTCTTTGGTGAAATTATGTATGTTTAATAACACTGTATGTATAATTTGCATTCAGAAAGAAGGAGGAGGAGAGACAGTATCAGACTGTATGGCTTTAACCTCTTCCCTTGAGTCTGCACACACACTTCAGTTTGCAGCTAAGTACCATATGTTTTCCTACTTAGTTGGCATTAAAATTTATATAGTAGTACGTGTTACCTGGAGTGTCTCAGTACCTCTTCCACTCCTCTCCCCTCCCCAGCAGGTCATGAGGAAAGACCCTGTCTTAAAATAGCTCACAGTTACTGGAATTTGCCATCTCATAACTATAAGTTTTCAAAATATATACTACACATACCTGCCCTTTATATCCAGATCCACAGGCATCTGATTCTGATGGAGCTGCGGGGCCACCGCTTGCTGCTGATGCAGCGGCGGGGCTTCGGCAGGCTCACTGCGAGGCTGAATATAGCCATTTTCATTGAAGGTACCTAGTTTTGTTGTCCATCAAAATTCACTCTGGCTTGTGTGAACTCATGCTTTGCTGGAGTAAGTGCAATGGAGGGCACAAAGGTGAAGTCAGGAATTTACTGAGTTTTCTTTTACTATTCTCTCGCTGAAGAAGAAACGAATGTGATTTTCAGTTGAATCTGACACCAAAGCATTTGCTTCAGGCTTCAGGCACGTCTAACGTGTCTGGTTTTATGGTAAGTAATGGGAACTAATAACGATGAGTTTCACCTCTGACTAGAAAACAGCTATTTCAAAATAATCTGAATGGCCAATCTCCCCTGTGCATGTATATTTCTTCAGGTTTTTATTAGGAGCAACTCAGTTGTGTGGGAGAGGCTGTCTGTGACCCCACTGTGCTCGGCCCCATGCAAAGAGAGGAGAAATAGCCCTGTTGCAGTTCTATTGATTTCACTGGGGTTGGGCTTTTTCAGTCAGAGCTAACTTGGTGGAATTGAGCTCGCTCAGAGTGGGGTGGAGTTGAACAGATACTTTGCAATAACACATCTGCATGAGATTTGGGGGGTGCCTGCTTGCTCATGCCTGTGTGCCAAGTGTGTGTTTCCCTATGTTTGTTCCTGTTTAAAAATGACAGTTGTTTTCTTGTGTGTAGTTATACAAATGTTTGTATACTTTATAAAGTTGTAAGTGTTTGCATAGGTGCTGGACAGGATAACAGACTGCTTGCTTGGAGGTCTGCGTGGCTTTTTCTGACTTCTGGGCTTCAGGAACCATCACTAGCAGTGACAGTATCCTTCTGCTTTGCTGTGCCTCAGTTGCTACAGCTGTTAAGAAGGAAAGCAGAGAGTGAACAGAATATTGTATCTTCCCCTTCTGAGGCTCAGTGTTAACACCATGATAGATTTGGCCAATACTGTCCCTTTCTAGTAGCAACTGGAATCACTTTCACCACTGAAATTTGCATTTCTGTGGCAGAGGGAAGTAGTGAAAGCTTCCAAAGAGCAGGGAAGCTTGTTGCCCTGGATGCCCTCTCACCCTCCAGTGAGAGGCCAGAGACACCTGAGTGGTTTCTGTTCACAGGTGCTCTCCTTGGCTGGGCTCCTGGAGCAGCACTGGATTGATGAGGGGGAGAGAAAGGCCCAGGGGGCTCCAGCTCCCCAGGCACCAGTGCCTGTCCTGTGCAGTTATGAAATGAAATAGTGGTGATCACACAGCTGTGCAGCCCCCCACTCACAGAGCCACTGCACCCACCCCTCTCTGGGATGTGTCAGGGTGACCATGTTGGAGACCCACCACTATCATTGCCCCTGACGTGGAGCGACTTAGTGCATCAGTGATGACAGTGTCTCATCAGGGGTGGTGATGGTGCTTTCTCAGTGATACTCTAACTGGGAACCTGACAGTATTTGCATGGCAGCTACCTCAGTGCTCATCTTTCTCACTCCCTCCATCCCTGGCTGGTCATCTGCACTTGCACGAGGCTCGGCAAGGGAGACCATGGCTCAGAGCTGCACGTCCGTTCACTTTTCATGCCTCGCTGTGCAAACAAAACCCATGTTGAAATCCACTGGCAGGCAGCATCCATGACTTTGAATAGTAAATACAAATCTCTCCCTCTCTGTGTGTCTCTCTCTCTCTCTGTTATTAAGCTGACAGGCACTTAGCCAATTATCCAGTCGTCGTCTCAGCTGTATTTATGGAGGAGGAAAAGACAACGCACACAGCTCTTGTCTTCAGGGCTTCAGCTGAGTCTCCCTTGTGTGCTGTAGCATTTTCCCTTGTGTGAGCTGCTGAGGATGCCCAGGGAAAGAAACCAATGAAGGGGATGAGTTCAGGAGAGGGAAGGGGGAGTATAGGGGTGGAAAAGGGTCTACTCCCGCAGCCCAGGCGTGCACTAGAGCTGTCATTGTTTGCCTTTGGTTTTGTGTTTAAATTTGGCAGAGCACGCGTGCCTTTGTTGCATAAGGTTGTGATGGATGAGGAATGCAATAGCCGGGGGTACTTGCAAAGTCGTTTTGGCTGTCACATGGCCAAGAGTAAGGAACTATGCAGCAGAGGACTGTGAGTCTGTGCCTTAAAGTAAGGGGGCCACATGTACTTGGGGACATAGTGTGAATCTGTGACTTGGAGCCAAGAGTCACCCCTAATCCCTGATGCGGTATTGCGCCTGGAACGTACAGCCTGGGCTGGCTCAAGTGTTTACTCCAAACAGCAAAATTTAGGCAAATAGCACTGAAGTGTTCTGTGAATATTTTCATGAATGTTAAAAATGATTTTACTCGGGCTGCAGCTGTGCTTCCTTTGTGTGCATCTTTTTTTCTCTCCCCCTTGTGAATAATCTGAGTGAATGAGTTTTCCTTGCCCTGGTGTTCATGGACAGAAAATTTTAAACAGGTTCATAGCTGAGAAAACAAGGCTCTAGTTGCACCTTCTGCAGCTGGAAGTCTCTGGCTGTACATATTTGCAGGCATGTACCCCTTCCTTCCCACTCCCTAGACACTAACTTTGTGTTGTATGCCTGTGGTGCTCTTGATATATATTTAAAATAGCATGCTGCTTGGGGAGCACTGGATGTGGTTCTTACAACCCCTCATCAGAACCTGGGCATAAAAGCAGTCAAACAAGTGAGACATGGAGCTGATCGCAGCTTGAGCCACAATAATTTATGTGCATGTGACAAGAGAAAATTACCTTTAAACTCTGCGCCCAACCAATCAATCTTACAGCAGCTTGTTTTTGCTAGGAAAGGTGCCTCAGGCCAAGCCCATCAAGTTCAGAAAAAGAAAGGTTAAAATGTTCTAACATCATTATCTCTTCCTTTTCCTTTGGAGGAGAGGAGCCACAGTGACAAAGCCTGACTGACTCCTTCACACCAGTTCCTAGTGAGTCCCATTCCTACCCCCAGCCCATATTCCCAACAGGAGTCAGCAGGGAATTTGTCCATGGTCAGGTCCCATGTTCATCTTGTCAGGGAACAGAAAGGAGAGCATGTGACAGAGGGGACCAGGCATAAATAAGCATGCTGGAATTAGAAAATGCTCAAGAGGGGAGAAAAACACCACCACGACAAGGTAGCAACCCTACTGAGTGCTGCAGGTAGCACAAGCACATTAGGAAACCCCCATCTGTTCCAGGATGTCCTCTGAGCTTGGAGAAAAGTGGGATTTGGGGAGTGATTACTGCCTGAAAAATTATTGTCCCCTCTCTGCCAAATACAATATAATATGACCTGTAGTCTCCCTCGTGGCAGCTACAGAGCAGGGACCCTGCGCCAGCTGAGGCAGTTGCTTATTGGGGCTTTGTAGCAGAAGGGGCATTTGAAAACCTGTCCTTTCATAAGTGGGGGCACATGTGAGCTGTGATTCAGTGGAGCCTGTTTGTCCCTTCAGAGCAGGCAGGTTTATTAGCAGTCACCTCAAGGCAAAGGACGGGAGGTTTTAAGCTGGTGGAAGGAGATGGGGAAGGGTGGCTGCAGCCCACCCTCAACCTTTTCCCATCTGCTGCCCCCTTTGCCTTCAGCACGCTGGTTAAACAGGGATGGTCCTTCCACAGCCCTCTGACATTTCTCAGGCAGGCTCTGTCCCCCACCTCTAGTTCTACAGGCTGACCCCACACACTTATCCTGGCTGATCCTGCTCAGCAGGGCTGGCGTTTCTGACAGTGGGGTGAGGACCTTGGAGCCCCCACAGCTTGCTGGGCACCCATACCTTCTTCCCTGCCATGGGGACATCTCCCACCACCACCTCCTTGCTCCTTGAGTAGTAGAACCTGCAAGGACCTCATGACCTCAGTGCTCAACCCTGGCCAAAGCAGATCACTCCTATTCTTTTTACGTAACCCCTTTTGAATGCACTGGCTAACTTTCCCTAGCCAGTCACTGCTGTCACCACCCAGTTGCACTGTGCCACTAACCATCGGGGTGACTGGCAGCACTGCAGAGACACAACTGGGGCTGGAGCAAATGTGAGGGAGCAAGCTACTTTCCAGAGTCCTTTGAGACACCACAGAAAAAATGATGCACACATCTGCACAGTTGCTGGCACGCACCCGCCATACACCCGCACAGGCGTATTCATCTGTTTCTTGGATTACACTGCTGTTTAATTGAAATCACTCCTGGGTGTGGTGGGGCTGAGCTGGGAGTGCCGGCTCTGTGCTCAGGCAGCCCTTATGTGTGCAAGTGAGTACCTTGTGAATAGCTGACTTTGGGTCCTGTGAACCATAGACCTCGTGGGAAGAAGCTAAGCCCCGTCCTAGTGACTCTCTCGCTAATGGCAATTGTCTGCTGAAATGGATCAACTTGTTGATGAGGGCATGGGTAGGGACAGGCTCTGGGTAGTACTGGCCTCGTGTTTGTTTAAAAAAAAAAAAAAAGCATAAAGAATAATCAGATTGCCTTTCTCACCTGTGTGCTACATAAGGCAAGCATGATTTCAGGCAGTAAACGGTTTAGGGGCAGCATATGGGGGAAGGACACCTTAAAGTGTGCTAAATGTAGGCAGCAGTACTAGGAGATCCCATCCTAATGAGGAACAGAAAAGGAGTTAGCCTCCTTCACCAGCTTAGACACACTCCTTAGGGCCTCTTGTTATTATATGTACTGCTGAGACTTGGAGTGTGCCCAAAGCCTTCGAGTTGTGCACATGCTGTACCTCATCTGCCTTCCCTCCGCTGCCATCCTTGGCAGTCTCTTGCCAGCAAGGAAAGGAGAGAGTGTGTTTGCAGAGATTTGTCCACTGAGAGAGAAAGGATGGATAAGTTCATCAGAGAGACAGAGCTGAAATCTCTCTCTCCTGTCTCCCCTCTTGCAGATTGTACCCAGCTCCCTCTGCTTGGCACGCTCCCCCATCCAGCCTGCCACCTTGCTCAATGAAGTTGTCTGTCACATCTCTTTCTTGCCTTTTCCATCTCATCCCTCCTTTGCTTTCTGTCTCAATCCATCTCCTCCTCACCCTTCACCCCTCCCCATCATGTGCCTCTCTTTCTTTTCTTTCTCTCTCTTTGCTCAACTCTTGATCTCCTTTGAATTTCCCTCACTTCTGCACCTGGGAGCAAGAAAGGGAGGCTGGGGGAAGAATAGAGAAGGATGGGGGAGCACCATAGTGACTGTAGAGCCCTGGCTCTTCTGCTGTAGATGACAGAGCAGGCTCTGAGCTCTCTTGTTGGGTCCAGCCTCTCAATCAGCACTTTGTATTCAGGCTGGGCCTACAGAGTATTCCCAGTGTATTTATTTTCTGTGCCTACACAGAATGCCTGGTGCCTATTTGTCCTGAGAGCTCATAGTAAGGGATGTGTGTGGGAGGGAGCTGCG
>NW_010336373.1:251546-303145 GCF_000700745.2 Antrostomus carolinensis | reverse complement strand
TGGAGTTGGATGCCTGTTGCATCCCAGTGATGTGCCTCTCCTGCTTTCAGTTGTAGCCCAAACTGGAAACAGAGTGGAATGAGAGCCCTTTCATTGAATAGGTAGTTGACAGGCAAGAGAAGAGGCTGCAGGCTGGTGAGCAAGCCACCTTGCTGCTGTCAGCAGAGGAACATGCTGCAGTGCTTCTTTGATGTGCTGTGATTCTGCTGCTGGAAGTTGGAAGGGGGCAGCTGGAGACTTTTTTCCCCTCTGTCATAGCTGTTTCTTGGGTGAGAACCTTGACATTCCTGCATGATGCTGTTGAGGGGTGATACAGGTCAGTGCTGGGGTGCAGACCTGAGATCTTCTTGTGCAGGTGGAAAAGGTGGCACATACATTTAAAAGACAGTGGTGAAGCAATGTAATGGAAGGTCCTCAGTGTTCCAAGTGCCAGACCTTTCTGACCTTGAAGAGAAGCAGTTGGTCTTTAGCTCGTGAGTCAGGATCATTTCAACCAGATTTGTCCATTGTAGGAGAGGCTTTCTGGGAACTCTGGTGACAGCTCCACGTGTTTGGCGTGGAACCATAAGATATTATAGAAAATTAAAGCCAGCTGCTGGTGCTGGGATGTTCCTCAGTGCCGGTCACCCTTTATTATTCTCCTGTGGTACCTCCTTTTTGTCAGACTGGGACTCTGAAGTCTTTGTGAAAACACAGGTATCCTGGCTGCTTTTACACCTAAGGGAAACCTGAGATTGGCACCCATAATCAGGAGCAGAAGGTGCTGGAGGCAATCTGTCTTCCTAGCACTGCATTAAACCCATTTTAGTTCTTTCAGCTAAATATCAAATTATCTGTCCACCCACACATCCTCCCCACTGCATCAACTGTGCTTAGTGATGGGCCATCTGTAGGACTTTTACCCGGACAAGGGGGTCCACAGGGGTTCTTGCATAACATGCTTCATGCGTATTCATTGGCCTTTAGAGTGGCATTTCTTCCCTTCCTATTCTCCTGGCTGGTCTCCAGTACTGGCGATGAGTCAGAGGCATACAGGTCTATCCATTTAAAAAGTGTGTCCCAAGGTGGAGGGACATGTGCAGCTTTCTTCTTACCTGAGTTGGGAAATGGTGCTTAAATGTGGGCCAGGTGGGTCAAGGACCTTGGACATAGTCAGATCAGTTAGCCTTTTAAATGCTTTTCTTCCCCCCCCAAGTGGGAGCAATATCCAACTCCCAGAGAAGAGCGAAGGGAGGGCATGCAGCAGATTTACAGCATCATTCAATGTCTACTGGATGCCACATTGTGTTCTGCTCTAGCTGTGTCCCTGCTCCAGGGGTAGTGTTGGCTGATCACTATATACAGTGAAGTGTAGATTCTTGTGTCTATTTGGGGTACTTTATGTTTCTAGGGAGATGTGGACCAGTTGGATGTAGTCCAGAAGAGAGAAGTGGGAATGATCAGAAGCCTAGACAGCATAATCAGTGAGGAGAGATGGATGGAAATGGGACTGTTAGGTCTAAAGAAGAGAGGACTAAGTGTGAGATATGAATAGTGGCATGCAAGTATGTAAGATACAAAATAAAGGAATGATGTCTTCTGCAGGAGAAGACGAGGAGGAATGGTTTAAAATTGCAGCAAGAGAGACAGACTGAATATCAGTAAGAACTCTGGAACAGTAAAGATAGCCAAACATTGAATTAATGCCTTGAAAGGATGTGTAGCTCCTTCACTGGAGGGCTTTAAGGACAGACTAGACATGTACAAGGAGTGACAGATGCCACAAATGGTGAAGTAGAGCTGATCCATCCTTCACAGAGAACAGACTAGATGGTTCCTTTGTGTCTCTTCCATCTCTGTTCTCAATTCTATGCAGCCTTCAGGCTCAGAGAATGATAGGAGCATGGGCAGAAACACAGCTGAAAGGTTCAAAAAAGTACCTCGGCAAGAAGCCAAGTGAGCCTGGCTGGGAGGTCCTTACCCATTTCTTTTGCTGTGGCTGCCCTTCTCTCTTCCATCCCAGGAGTGTGGTGTGCTCCAAGGAGCCTGTAGTCAGTGCCACTCTAGTCCAAGCATGTGACACTTAACCTATCTGGCAAACAGAAGTAGAAATCAGTGTTAAGACTACCTCTGAAGCACATTTTCTTTTGAAGGGACTCAGACTGTTTTCTCATCTGCTGCCCCTGGAGGGCCACAGGACCTAGAGGATGTTTTACCACAAGTGTGATAGGAAAAGCAAGTTGAAGGCTCAGTGTTTTAGTCCTGGGAAAGTTTGATGATGTTGCTGAATGTTTATCTCATGAAGCTTTGTCAACACATTCTGCTAATGAAATGTCACCTTTCCCTGGTGTGACATCACCTTGTGCATTGGGATATGAGCTCATGAGATTCAGGGTCTACCTGAGGGGTGGATGAGGTACAGTGTATGAGTGCTGTTGGGACTTTTCACCACTGGGGAGGTGGCATGTGACATCAGACACAAAGCGGGACAGGCAGCGAGCCTTGCAACCACTGAGCCTTAAGCAGTGAATTGGGTGACTTGTAGGGACACATGAAGCAACCAGAAAACTCCAGTGCACTGAGGATGTAGAGAAGGGTAGAGAAAGGATGGTTTAGGAGGGTGAGGAGCAAGTTAAGAGAGGAAAAGCTATTTAGGAAAGTGGTGGGAGGGAAGAGTGCACAGGGGCCTGCTGTGAAGTTTGGATGAATGTGTTTGGTCTTAATCTTTTTCCGTCTGTAGCAACCCAGGCCATTGCTAACCTGGCCAGGCAAGCTGCCAGAGGCTGTCTCCATAGCTCACCCATTGTCCACTCTCATCCTGTCTCCGACTCATGTTTTCTTGTCAGCATTTCTCTCCCACAGATCGATTCCTCCTTGGCTCATCCCAGTGATTTTAAGCATAGAGAGAAACTTCCTCTTGGCGGTGAGAGATAATCAAGCTGAATATTACCCATCTCTGAAGTGCAGGCAGTCCGTGAGCAGAGCCAAAGTCAATATCTTGGCAGATGTTGCCTTGCATTGATTTATCTTCTGGAGCAGGGTGGATGGCCTCGAAGAAGGCAGCACGGTCACCTGGCCAAGCCTCAAAACATTTGCAGACTACATTAGGTTGTTTGATTTGGTCTCAAGAAGCTGCTTTCCTCAGTGTCTGGGGGTAGAAGAGCATGGTGCCAAACTAACAAATCCCTCCTTCGCTCCTGTGTTCACATCGGTGTTACTTCTTGTGCCGAGACAGATCCTGGGCTCAGAGCACTGGCTCATGGTGCTGAGCTAAGCCAGCCTCATTTACTGGCTTAATGGAGCAAGAAAACTATCGTCTGTGCCACTGCCGGGGCAGGGGAGAGGAGCAGGAGACCTGATGGCCCAGAGGGACCTTGCAGCATGGGGGTTTCCCCTGGCTGGGAACCTGGATGTGTCAGAGGGGGAAGCAAGGGAGAGGAAACATCTATGGGAGCAGGGAGGGAGCAGCAGGAGTGGGGGGAGACAGGCAGGGCCCCTCTTCAAATCAGAGGAATTACAGCCAGGGGATTGCTGTGCAGGACAGGGTAGGAGGAAGGGGGGCTGCTTGCAGACAGAGAGGGGTGGTAGGGACAGGCTGGGGGGGCAGCAGTTGCCAGGCAGGAGGACCAGGTCAGAGTGCTGCTCCTGGGCTTTGCCCTGTCAGGACAAGCAGACAAAGGTGTGCGATACTACCTGTATAGAGTTCCAGTTCCCAGCTCCCCAGCATAATGCACTCAGTGTTTTCAGAGACCTCTGAGCTCTCCTCCTGCATCTGGGAGCTCTAGGTTTGGCTCTGGCAGGAAAGAGCCTCCAGCGGAGTAGGCAGGGGGCTTTTCAAAACCGCAGCTAAAGAGAAACCATCTGTATGATCTCAAGTAACAGACACTCACATGGAAAACTTATCCTTTTTAGTACCATCCCCTTTCCCTCAGCCCCCTTCCCCAGCCCCTCATCTCCCCAGCCCTTGCAGAGCCCTTGCACAGCTCCTCTCTACCCGCCCTGCCACCTTTGTGCTGTAGCAGTGGGCACTGCACAGATACATCGACAACATCTCCAGTTCTGCAGCCTCCCCAAGGGCCTGGACAGATGCTGATTGTCTTCATGCCCATTTCGGGACAGCGGGAATCGTTATAAATAGCGTCAATTCCTTGTGTAGCAAAGAAAAAACTTTCCCCTAGAAGTCCATCCGTCTGCTCCCAGGACTCACCAGGAGGTCTCTGAAATGTCACAGTACGTTTGCAGCAGAGAGTATCTCTGGAGACTTCCTGTGGGTTCAGGTCTTGATCCAGGTGGAAAATGGAACAAGTTTGATGATTCTTTTCCTCACAACCTAATTCTTTCTGCCTGTCCTTGTCATTTTTATGTGAATGGTACTTTCTGTTCAGAAGAGGCTTGGGACTGAAATAGGAGAAGCTGCAGAAGTGAGCACTTAAGATGCATAAGCCTGATGTGCTGGGGAAAGAAAGAGGTCTGGAGCTGTGGAAGGGGTGTGGGGGTGCAGAGGCAGAGCTGGTGTGGGGACCTCCAGGTTGAGAGAGCTAAGTGGGGGCTGCCATTACTGTCACACAAGAAAGGCACGTTAAGAGCGAGCAAACTTTCTTACAAGAAAGGAATATGCTTTTCCTGCTTTAAAGGCTCCTGCTCTCCTCTGGGGTTGATTTGCTTCTGCAGGAATACATACTGTACAGAGGAACCAAAAGCAACCTGTTTAGAGGCACAGTTATTCATCCTCCCTGCCCATGGGCAGGGAGTAGCATGTACCACCTATGGGCAGATGAAGTCCTCTCCATCTCCCTGGCTGACACCAGGCTCCATCCTGCTGACAGCAGCTGGACATCCCCTGCTGCAGCACCATTTCAGCCTTAGGCGCTGGTTGCTGCTGCTGCTGCCGAGGCTCGTGTTTGCATCAGCAAATGTTCCTTCGCTGTGGGTTTGTGGCTACAGGGGCTGCACTGTGCTCGCCAGCTGGAGATCTTCCCGCAGGCATTGCAGGGAGAGGCCCTGGTGGCATATGCACAGTGATATTTAAATTAAAATTGCTCATATGAGATTCAAGGAGTAAGAGGGAACAGTATGAAGACTTGGATATCCTCCACCTCAGGCGTGCCTCCCAGTGGCTCCCCAGTGCCTCACAGAGGCCCAGTTTGGACTGCTGTCATAATGTATATTATACTGTCAGCCTCCATTTGTGAATTCTGCCCTGTCCTTGCTTGTTCTCTGGGTTCCTTTGTGTTTATTATTCTAATTTATTGAGTTACCTGGAGTGTTTTCGCAGACACCAAGGCTGCTTTGCAGAAATTAATGATTGTGCATTCTGCTTGGTGGTGTAGGCTTTGCTTTTATGTGATGGAGCTTAAAATATACTCAGAGAAAATGAAAATGTTAACCTCTGTTAAAAGCATACATAGATAAGTTGTTGTCAGATCTATGCCAGAGCACATGGAATTACTTTGAGATTATTTAGCTGGGTAGTCCCTGCCATTTCTGGATCTCAAAGTATTTTAATACATTTACCCATTGAGACAAGTCACTATTAGCTTCCTCATTTTGTAGTGAGAAAAACTGAGGCTCAAAAAGGAGATTTGTCTCAGCAAATTAGTGGCCAGACATAGGTGATCACAATCTTCACAGGCTGGAACCCCAGTTTATAGGACCTGTTCAGAGCTGTGCTACCTAACTGGCTGCTGGACCAGGATGTCACATGAATGTCTCCTAATGTAATTCAAAAGCAGGAGATTCTCTTCTCAGTTGTGGTGAGAAAGACCAGAGCTGGCAGTTGCAGGTCAGTGGAAATGAATCTCCGTGCAGCGAACACTCAGCTTCTTTCGTGTCCCCGATAAAGTCACTGACCTGACCAGTGCTCACACCTTTAATTCCCCTGTCCATGAAATTGAGATTCTGGTCCAGAGAATGAGCATCCTGGTAAAGGAGTCGCCCACATTCACACAGCTCTGTAAAGGAGGCAAGACAGCCGAGAAAACTACAGATAGCAGTAGAAAGTGTTTTGTTGGTTTTCAATGTATATATTTGCTTTTTTTGGAAAGGTGTAAAGCAGGATATCCAAAAAGGTGGTAACCAAGTGTGTAACAGCTCACTGGCTCTGTTGAGAAGATCTAGATGGTGTCATAGGAAATGACAGACTTGTAAATCTTGGGGTATGTCTGTGGCAGGTCCTTTCAGGGACTGATACTATAAATCTATTGAAACAAGCTGTCTGTTCCCTAAAAGTTTGCTGAGAATGAGTGTGTTCCCTGATGGGTCAATGCCACATCCAGCATTTCATGGAGATCACTCAGACTCACTAGGGGTGACATGATACAGGGGCGAATTTTTAGCTGCTGGGGTGCAAGCTGTCTGAAAGGAAAATTTCTTTTCAGGTCCTCCATGAGCTCATTAAAATGGGTAGGATGATCACTTTTCTCTCTTGCCAGAACACTTAAAAACTCTTAAGAGAGAGTGCTTTTCAAACAGACTCATTTAGCATATATGAATTTCCTCACAAACAGAAGAATTTAAGAAACAGCAGATGATAGCAGAACCCTTTTACATCAGTATCTTGGATTTTTTAATTTGCATTATGTAAGAAAATATAAAACCCTTCTAAGTGGGCAAATATGCAAAACAACTTGCTGATAGGAGAAATTTCTGTATCCTGGATAGATTGTTTCCTGCTTGTGGTCTGAAGTGAGAGGATTGATATCACTGATGTTGGGGGGGAAGAGGTTGTGAGGAGAGGTTTTCCCTTTGTATATAAAGTGACCATTGATACTCTTGCAGTTCGCATATCTGTATTTGTACTCCTTTTGGGGATAACATTTGGCCTGGATAATATCTTCTGGCAGTGAGTTCCACACGGTATTGCAGACAGCAGGAAAGCAGCAAATCCCATCCAGCCTCAAATGGATGGTGTTTCAGTTGTATGGGATGTTCCCTAGCTGTACCAGGGTGTTTGCCTTTGCTGTACCCTTCCTTATTTTGTATATTCCTACACTATCCACCTGATTTGTTTCCTCTCTAAAGCAAAAAGTCTCAGTGTTTTCAATCTCCCTTCTTAAGAGAAATTTTGGCAAGCTTCTAACTCGTTGCCATCGCTTGTCCCTGAACCCCTTTTATTTTGATTGCATCCTTTGCAGGTAGGGTGACCTGATCTGCGACATTATAGTGCAGTGCAGTACTACGCTTGGCCTTGTTTTTCCTCTTCATCTCAGTGTGTCCTATCGTTATGTTTGGGGTTTTGCCCATTCTGAACAGAGGATTTTAATGAGTTTGCTATATGCAAATCTTAATTCCTGAATTCTTACAGTTAATTTAGAAGCCAACAAGGTAACCCAGATTATTCCTTCTAAAATATATATCACCCAGCATCATGTGGCTGGCCAGTGCTCAGGCTTAAGACAGCGGATAGCACAGCAGATCTGTAAACTGAGACGATGCACTGCTCGTTTGCACTCTTGCTTTACTTTTTTTTTCCCTTAAAATCCATTGTTTCTTCAAGTGATCTCACTGCCTTCCCTGGAATCTTTGAAGTGAGGTGTCACCTCCGGTAATAGTGTAAGAATGCATTCGCAGAGGGGTCACTGTGCTCTGCTCATCACTCAAGTACAGTCATCTCTGAGGTGGAACCCTGCAATTACTAAATGGCAAAAAGCAGCAGGTTTAAGACAAGAAGTGAAGAAGGAAAAAGTATCTGGTTGGAACTGCAAAGGGAGTTTGGGAAAGCACATTGTAATTAAAATAATCGTAATTCAGACAGGAGTAATCTCCGCACCCAACACTTTTGAGAAGTGTCAAGCGATCTGTGATTATAAGTGGTCTTTTTCCTTATAATCTTACCACACAAAAGATGTTGGCCAAGGAACATAAAGTCTCCAATATTTAGTCCCATGAAGATAGATACTTAATAGTATCCTCTAGTAGACAAAACCCGAAGTCATCTGCCCAAAACCATTGTGAAAAGAAGTCTCCTGCTGTGCCAGAGCACAGTAACATCCCCAGAACTCTGCGTTCTGCACTCCATTCAAATGGAACTCTTGTCAGTATCTTTCAAAGGTTATTAGATTTTTTTTTACAGGTAAGGAAGCAGGAGGAAAAGTATTTGGATTGCAAGAAATGACCATGGAGACAGGTGAATGACACATAGCCATAGAAATCAGAGGTAGAAAAGGAGGAATATTATCATGCACTCCCTTAGAGCAAACTCTTTTGGGCTTGCCTCTTACTTGGTTACTTACTAGATCATTGTGATTATTTCAGTTGAACTTTATTTGAGCTATGCTATTTCATATGGAACAAGAAATCCTCTTGCCTTGTAACACACTTCTCAAACCATGTGACTGACCTCAATTCCCAGGAGAGGCAACTGAAGAGTACAAATGCACAAATGAAAAGCATTTGCACAAAATACATGGAAAGTGCTTGGTGTAGTTTTGACCTGAAGTACGCTTTAAGGTGGTGCTGGTAGCAAAGGCTGAAATCACATGATACTCAACACAAGTCCAGCAGTGAATAGTTTATTTGCTAT
Source organism: Antrostomus carolinensis (assembly GCF_000700745.2). Classification (NCBI taxonomy): domain Eukaryota; kingdom Metazoa; phylum Chordata; class Aves; order Caprimulgiformes; family Caprimulgidae; genus Antrostomus; species Antrostomus carolinensis. The sequence continues at coordinate 294,645 of NW_010336373.1, read as the reverse complement.
TATTTTTCCCCTATTTGAATTAGAGGAAAAAAAAAAAAAGTTGGCATTCGAAGTCTGTTTCTGAAGAACAGTAACTCCAGGTATGTCTCTGTAGTAAGAACCTCTAGTGATTTTTTATCTCCTTCTAGCAGTAATTCCAACCTAGTGTGTGTTTGGTACAGCCTATTGGGATACACTTTCCAAAATCTTTGGAATGGATGCAGATATGTCTGCTGTTAGGACGTGAAATATAAAATCTGCTGCATTGATCATAGTGGCAGACTTTAAGGTCTCTCTTTGACCTTCTAGGAAGAAATCAATCCTGTGTATGTCCAGTATGCTACCTTCTTCCCCTCTTCTGGGAGAGTGCAGCTGTGGAGCCAGGCAGAGCAGGAAGTCCTTTCAGATAACCAGACTCCGGTGCATTACAAAATAAAACGGCCTTTCATAGTAACAACATCATCTCCTTCCCACATCTCCTTTCCTCCCAGAGAGCAGTTTGCCTCCCACTCCATCTCTGTGAGTTCTCTCTCTCTCTGTTCAATCCTCCAAAACATTTTACAACTCTCTAATTAGACACGTATCTCCAATTTACTACTATTTAAAGGGTAAGCAGTTAATGTTGTAAGACTGAGAATGCCTGGTAATTAATTATTAACTCCAAGGACCTGGCTATCTCTCTAACCAGCCTTGTCTCAAATAGCATCTCTCTCTGTTAAAACCTCTGTTCACAGTAATTAAATAGTAAGGAGGAGGAGCACCTTGGAACCTGCCCAACCAAGTCTATCTGACACAAAGTGCAGCTCTGCCAGGCAGCCCTTTTTCATCTGACTATGCGGCACGAGTATCATGGGAAAACAAATTTTGATGACCCCAGGTGCACTCCCAACTTTGTCCAACAGAGACTTCTGTATCAGAATCCCCTCTGTGCCACTGCCATCAAAACACAAAGCCAGTTGGGATCTTCCTCCTCTCTAGCAAAGCAGTACATCCTAGGAGGACTACAGGTCCTCCTAACAGTGCTCCCACCCTGTTCCCAGAAACTGAAGGATTATAAGCTGAGGAAGTTGGTTTGTGCTGCTGCCCTGAACAGCTCTACAGTTTGCCTCGGAGCATCCTGCGGAGCAGAGCTTAAGCAGCACTTGGCTCAGGTTCTGCTCTTTGCTGTATGTTTCAGCCAAGAGCTTTGCGAGCAGAAATGCTGGTGTGTTGGTAATAGATGTTTGTTAAGCATACACTGTGCCTTATGTGGAGATACAGAGGAAGATGATGATTGATGGGGTAATCTGTGGTTTGCAGTGAGAATGTGCTGAAAGTTTCATCTGGGGATTTATAACCTGAGCTGTATATTGGGCAGATGGATGCATGAGTCTCACCTCCTCAGTGAAAAGTTTTAAGTACAGATGTGTCCAGATGCAGCAAGAATAGACTAAAATAGGTTATTTCAGTTGAAAGGGACCTACAATGATCATCTAATCCAACTGCTTGACCAGTTTGGGGCTGACCAAGTTAAAGCACATTAAGGGCATTGTTTAAATGTCTCTTGAACACTGACAAGCTTGGGGCATCAACCACCTCTCTAGGAAGCCTATTTCAGTGTTTGACCACCCTCGCAGTAAATGCTTCCTAATGTCCAAACCTCCCCTGGTGCAGCTTTGAACCATTCCCATGTGTCCTGTCAATGGATCCCAAGGAGAAGAGCTCAGCACCTCCCTTTCCACTTCCTCTCCTCAGGAAGCTGGACAGAGCCATGTGGTCATCCCACAACCTCCTTTTCTCCAAACTAGACAAGCCCAAAGTCCTCAGCAGCTCCTCACAAGCCATTCCTTCCAGCCCTGTCACCAGCTTTGTTGCCCTCCTCTGGACGTGTTCAAGGACCTTCACATCCTTCTTAAATGGTAGGGGCCCAGAACTGTACACAGCACTTGAGGTGAGGCCACACCAGTGCTGAATACAGTGGGATCATCAACTCTATTGACGGGCTGGTGATGCTGTGTTTGATACACTCCAGGATGTGGTTTGCCCTCTGGGCTGCCAGGGCACGCTGCTGGCTCATGCTGAGCCTGTGACTGACCAGCATCCCCAGATCCCTTTCTACAGGGCTGCTCTTTGGACTTTCCTTTCCCCATTTGTTCTTGTGCCTGGTGTTATTCCATCCTAGGTGCAGGATCCAGCATTTGAGCTTGTTAAAATTCATCCAATTAATCACTGCCCAATGCTCCAATCTATCTAGATTCCTCTGAAAGACATCTTGTCCCTCAAGAGAGTCAACAGCACCTCCCAGTTTGGTATCATCAGCAAACTTGCTAATGATGCATTCAACTCCTGCATCTGGATTGTTGATAAATATATTGAACAGAATTGGCCCCAGAATTGAAACCAGAGGAACACTGCTGGTGATCAGTTGCTCTTTGAGCTCTGCCCTTCAGCTAGATCTTCACCCAGTATACCATGAATCTACTCATCCCACAGCTGGACAACTTGTCCAGAAGGATGATGTGAGGGGCAGTATCAAAAGCCTTACTAAAATCCAGAAAAAGTGTATCTACCACCTTCCCACTAGGTGGGTAAGCTTATCATAGGAGGATATAAAATTAGTTAAACAGGGCTTTCCCTTTGTGAATCCATGTTGACTATGCCTGGTGATTCCATTTTTCTTTAAATGCCTTTCAATAGCGAGCACAGAGATAATGTGGGAGATGGGATAGCAAGCCTGGGAAACCTGGAGTTTATTCTCTGCTTCTGACTCATTGTATGTGGTATTTGGCACACCATTTCCCCTTCCTAGCTTTCCCTTTCTTTATCTACTCTATGGTAGGGATAAAGGTACTTAACAAAACTTCAAAATGTGCTTTGAGCTGTGTGCGTGAAAGGTGTTAAATAGTGCTAGGGAAAAGCAGGGTTGCTTTGTTGTCTACTAGCCAAATTTCACTTTGGTTAGCTACTTAATTGCCTTTGTATTTTCAACTGGAAGAGGTATTCTTCAGAGCTTCCTTAAACTGTCTTGTGGTGCATCTGTGCACTGCTAACAAGCTCTGCTTTTCAAGTCTAAAGAGAGATGCCCTTCTATGATGACTGAAGTGATCGTTCATTGTTCCTTCCCCATCTCCCAAAGGTGCTGCCAGGCTTTAATGAACTATTCATCAAGTGCTTTGAGATCTTTTGATGGAAGCAGTCCAGGCAAGTGCATGATACTTACTGCATCGTGAGGGGCTGATCAGCTTTATCTGCAGTGAATAGCCCCTTTCTTTGGATGAGGGACTCCAGCAGCAAAAAACACTGTTGCAGACTTTACATGTGAGGAAATAGGAAGTTGTAATTATGTCAGACTCTTTTTTTCTAATTATTTGAATTGCATAGATTTGTGGAAAAGATGAGCAGGTTGGGTTTGGGATTTTGGTTTTGTATGGGTCTTTTTAAAGCAGGGTTTGCTTGTTTGTTGTTGGTGTTGTCAGCTTAATGCACAGAAAATACTTGATACAGGGCATCCTAACCTAAGAAGTTAGCTTGTGTTATTATTATGTTAGCCTCAATCAGTTAATAATGAATAGGACACTGTGCTGTTTGAAGTTGTTTGAAGTCCCTGTTCTCTGGACCTTGACTGGAGAGAACGTACAGGAGTGATTGTATATAGGATGAATTATGTGACACCCTGGCCAGGTAACTATTCCAGTGGCCAACTTGGTAACCAAACTTACTTTTAGGGTGTCCTGAAGCAAACTGCCTTAATTATGATACTAAAAATCATGCACTGAAGTTAAGACAACCCTCACCCAGGTGAAGACCCTTCCCCTGAGCATGCACAGAAGTACTTACAATGATGTAACTGATATGTAAGTCACTAGCCAATCAAGAATAGTCAGGAGGTATTAATATGATAATGATGTTGTAAAATGTGTCTAAAAGAAGTGATGAAGCTTGCTGTGGGTGTGCTTGGTTTGTGGAAAATCCATTGAGCCCCCTGCACAGAATAAACACAATATCTCTCCTGAGTGTGTGAGATTGGTTAATTGCATGCCGGGCACAAATCCACTTTTTGGACAACAGGACTGGTTTTCCAAACTGGTCAGATTCTGTTGCTGTGAGTTGGTCAGAGCTGAGCTTTTGTGTGCATGGTTGTCTTCTGTGCAGTCCTTGTAATTTTACCTCTGTAGTAAAGCTCTGTGCGTAGCGGGACTCAAGTGCATCGCTCTTCCAATAAATCCTGTGGCCTCAGCGTGGTACCCCTGTGTGTGTGGATGGATGGTGAAGCAAGTAGAAGATGAATGTGTCAGTGAGGGAGAAGTCTGAACTTCATGCATATGTCTTCCCTGCCTGGACATACAGTTACCTGGTTTATAGTGCTGCATTATTTCAGAGTCATATTTTGAAAAGGCTGAGCCTCAAAGAGCACAACGCATTTCACTCCTGCTGTCACAAAAATCTTTTCCCCACCCTGCTTCAACCAGTCTCTTTCTGTGTGCTGGAGAAGCCCTTCCTTACACTGTGACTCCACATAGCTTGATGACTACTTTTTACCTCTCTTTCTCATTTTCCCTTTCATCTTCTATGTCCTTTGCTTTTGCCTCTTCTTTTAACCTCTCCCTTCTCATTCTTTCTCCACTTCTCTCTCCATTTATCTTCTCCATTTAGTTTCCCTCTCCCATTCCCGTAGTGTCCCCTCATCTACTTCTGTTGATGTCCTGGCTGCAGTGAGGCAGGAGGACAGACAGTTGTTGAGTTGACCAAGCTCTCCTCTTGGTAGTGCCACTTCCCTAACCATGTTCATGCATGAGTTGCCTATCTTTCTGGGTTTTAGTTGTCCTTCTTGCAGCCTGGGGTTGGTGATAGCTGTCTTCCTTGTAAAGTGCCTTGGGGTCTGCTTATCCCTACCGTGGCCCATGCCTGCGAGCCAGGGCTGTGTATCCCTATCCCTTTCTGCTGTGCTCTGAGCACACAGAGAACAAAACTGAGAATCCTCCTTCAGGGAGCTTATGGTCCAAGCATCAGGGTTAAGAAAAGCGAACACATGGAAAGCACAAGATACTGCAGGTCGACATAATATTGGCAGTCAGGTCCTACAGAAGTGCTAAATAATATTATTCCCACTTCTATTTCCCTTTCTGCTCTTTTTTCTATTCTTTTAATCACTTTTGGGTCTTCTTTTTCTTCCACCTTAGAGATTATAGGGCTTTGTCATTTTGTCTCCAAGAAAAGGGAAAGACCACAGAGCGTTTTCATTAGGCCCGGGGCTGAAGGGAAGGAGCGAGCCATGGTATTTGCTAGCTTTAATCTTTATGGTAATACTTTGGTAAATATCTGCTGTTCTTTCTCTCCTGTCAGTGTGGCAGCCTGTAAATGATAGGGAGCTGAGACCAGGGGAAGAAGAGGGAACTGCAGAGAGGATTAGAAGGTTAAGATAGGATTACAGGGTCAAAACCGAAAAAAAGAGAGAAAAGAAACAGTGAAAGAAAGGAAAAGAAAATGAAGTGTAGTGGTTGTGACAGTGGAAAGGAAGGCAACTGTACAGGGTACCAGAGAAGATGAGACTTTTATGAATGGGTCGATGCATTCAAAGGTCCTGGAGTCAATAGTCTCTCTAAAATGATTTATTGAACAAAAATTCATTTGGTCTGTGTCACCCCACAAAAACTCTTTTTTCCCTTCATCAATCTAGGGATGGGGTCTACCAGGGCTGAAGGGAGGGTTGCACAAGCACTCCATTACCCTGGCAGCCCTGCTTGGACAGGAAGGTACGGTGGGTGGGAAAAGTGGTGGCTGCGTCTGTAGGGAGAGGTGTGAGAGACACCACAGCCACATAGGTGGAGGACCTGGGTGCGGGGAAGTTGTGACTTGACTCTGACAACCTCACCCACTAACTTGGGGTCCTACTGCTCAGTGCCCTGCTTTTTGACTGTCTCCTGCTGAGACTGACAGAAAAAGAGAAGAAAGTGCAAGTGCCTTTTTCCTTGAACTCCTCTGCCTGGAGTTCAGGGAACAGCTTATGAGGCAGGTTTAGATTTGGGGCTTTGAACATCAGGGCAGTTTCAGTCCTGCTTTTGGTTTGTGTAATCAAAAGGAAAGAATGGGTAAAGCATGTTTGGACTGAGAAGGAAGTGACCCAGACCATTGCACGCATTTAATATATTTGGATGAATTAAACCAAACAGGTCAAATGCCTGATCTGCTGCTTCTCCTCTAAAAAATAATAACGCAAGAAAAGCTAACAAGAATTCAGCATCAGGGCTCGATAATGAAGCTGTTGGAGTCAGGGCAAAATGAAAGTCTCCATCATTCAGTGTGAATTCAACTATACATCCAAAGTATTCTCACATCCAGCAATGCTGGTGAAACATAAGCCTTCCTCCTCTTGTTACATGTCACATAACAAAAAGGTGCGGAGGCTGTGAAATGGCTTCCGACACATTGTCAGAGAGGGGGACAGTAAGAGGGGTAGCAAGGGGGGAGCTGAGCATGACTTCTGCACCTGTGTGGTTTCCCAGGCAGCCCACGAGGCCTGGCGTATAACCTGTTACCCAGGCTCTGCTGCTGTGTTAGCATGAATTTTGCAGCAGGTGTGGATGCCTTTCTGGAGGCAGGGACCAGGAAAAAGGAGCACATCGCTTCCTCTGCTTTAGACTCTGCATGTCGTGACAGCCTGCAGCCTTTGGCCTTTACAGTCAAGTTATTAGATACACCCTTGTTTGACACCAGCGGGACGTGGGGTGCTTATCTCTACCTGAAGAGGAGAGTTGTGAAGGCCTCTTTTGGCCCTCTCCATGGGTAAAGATACATTCTGGCTGGTCCACGTGTAATTGGGAGTTTGCAAGGAGTATTTCTCCTTTCCTTTGTATCTCCTTTTTCTGAAACAGCTTCTACTTCTGTCAGAGCATGTAGTCGCTGCTTCTCTCTCTTCCCTAAAGGAGTGAAAGTTCATTGTAACTTTTTTCCTTCCTTTTTTCCTGTTCCACTCACTCTTTGAGAAGCTGGAGGCATCAGGTCCTGCACTCTCCTACATCTCTGATGCAATCCTGTCCTTCTGTGGAGCAGGGCAAAATTCTTGCTGTCAACCAAGCTCTTGGGATGCTCTTAAAAACAAAAACAGCTCTTTTCTTCAAGTTACAAACCTCTTGACCATCCGTTTTTATCTGTCTCTCAGCTCTCACAGTCCTCTCTTCATTTCTGTCCATGCTTCCTGAAGTCACCCTATAAGCTGTATCACTCTTTTGAGATACCGCTGGCTGCAGCTCCTCTGAAGCAGGGGTTTTTGCTCTCTCAGGCCATGTTCTCTTGACAAGATCTCCAGAGGACCTCATGGGCTTTATGTAATTTCTATCTGCATCCAGACAGCTGCACTTAATTTCATTTTATTTGCATTTAATAATAAGCTGCTTTTCTTTAGCTGTAAGTTGCAAATTATCAAAACCCATCAAACCCAATCCATTGAAACTAAATATATAGTCACCAATCAAATCCAGGTTGACTGGCTGCCGAATGGTTCCAGGGCAGGACTAGGACAACTGCTGTATATACAGGGGTGGGAATTTCTTTGATGTATTTCACTAGGGGCAACACAAGACATTTCTGATATAATGTGATTGTTCAGATGAATGCCTAAGCTGCCTTGGCTCTGTGTATTCATCTTTAATTATTAAAATAGGACAGATAATTCATAACCCTTGAGGTCTTCATTTTATTTTCTGACAGTGAAATTCAATATATGGTTGGCCAAGGGGGAGAAAGGTAGATTCCAAGAGCAAGAGAACAAAGCAAGAGGAGAAGAGAGAAGATGAAGAAAAGAAAGAGAGAAGGAGGATATTAAAATAAAAAGCATGTTAGAAATAAGGGAGAATGAGTAGTAAGTAGGGAGGAAAGGTAGAATAGCCTAACGGTTAATTGTACATTTTTTATTGTCAGGGACTGTTCTGCATTAAACATTGCCATGTTCTTGTTTGTTATCACATACAACTAGATGCATTGATCATGGGTGGTCCCTCCACCTCTGTGTTTTGAGGAGTGGTCTAATGTGACCCCACTGGGGTAGGCACTTTGCAGGGAGAAGGAGCGATGGTCCTTGCTCCAACAATCTTGAAGTACATATGCGTTTGCATCGACTTACCAGCAAAGTTGGTTGTCAAATAACAGCTTTTTTGAGGGGGTGTTTTCAGAGAGTTTGGAGGACAAGGTTCAGGAGAGATGAGGGATGGAGAGGGGAAAATAAAAGAAGACATAGAGGAATAATACAGATAAGGAGCAGAGACTCAAATCACAAACAGGCTGCAATAAAGTCAGAGGGAATTAAGACGGACAGACCACCAGGTAACAGCAGAAGGATAGACATCTAGATCCCAGCAAGCTGAGAGGCAGTAATGTCAACGTCCTCTTGCTAGGTCAGTGTCAGTCAGTATAAATGCTGCTGTACATTCCCAGCCAAAGTGGCTTAGCAAAGCTAATGAGCAGGGAAAGAATGAGGAACGGGGGAAGGAGAATTTCTCTGTTAAAACTGGCTGAAAGAGGGTGTCTCTGTGCAAAAGGATTTGCAAGGCAAAACAGCATACGCTAGCGCAATAAATAAGCAGAGCTTGGGCGAGAGTGGAGGGAGGAAAGGGAAAGAACAAGAAGTCAGGCTACAGTAAGGAAATGGGCAAGCCTGCTGTATTTGCCCTGTCTAAATCTGCTTGGTCCCGGTAATTAGAAAGAACATACTGAGAGTGTTTGTCAGAGTTGCAAGTTTAATGACTCAAAATTACAGCAGCCTGACATCCATTAAGCTGAAGCATTTGTTTTGAAAGTGTCATTTTTCATGAGGGAACATTGTCAGAGCACTGCCCAGTCTTGTGCTGGCAGAACTTTCTAGTGGCAACCCAAGATTGGCATGCCCAGGAGCCACGGAGCAGGAACGAGGGCTTTTGACAGAGCTGGGTTTGGGAAACGTAGGGCTGGAAACGTAGGGGTGCTGCAGGGCAGGAGAGCAGCACTGGCAGGATTATGTTAAAGTATACACATACCTTCCCCCACTTGTGTCATTATCATTCCTAAGTGTTCATATGCATCTGCGCTTTTCCTTTATGGGAAATGGAAATTCTCCTTTGTTTCCCAGTCTGAGATGGTGGCACCCACTCTGCCATGCCTGGGGCACAGTGTGGATGGAGACAGCACCCTCTGAACAAGGCAGGACCTGCTTTTCTTCCTCCCAGGGGTTGCATTCCTTTCTGAGTTCAGAAGAGTTATGCCAGGGATTAACTATCAGTGTTGTCCTCCAAGCTCCCAGCTAAATGGCCATGAGCTTTCTCCCTGCCTTGGCTTCCCCCACAGCAATATGAAGGCAGCTGGGTTTCTCTGTTTCACAGAAAGGCTCATTCATGGGCATGCATGTTAGTAAAGATCACTGCAACAAAAATATTGCAGAAGAGCAAAGTATTATCTTTAGAACAAGTCTCTGTACTTGGAGCAATACTACTTCTAGTGGAGGTACACCTGCAGACCAGGGCAGAGCATGAATTCTTATGATCAAAAACCATGCCTCATCCAAGTAGTGGGGAAGGGTGAAGAACTTGCTGACCTTCAGGTCATGAAACTACACAGGAAAATATATCTACATTTTTCATCCCAATTTGTTTCAAGCATTGAAGCATCATAAATTCAGAAAGCTACAAAAAAAAGAGCTACCTTACTTTAAGGCCTGTCAGCATGAACCTACAGAGCATGTTGGGCATTTTGGCAAGGATAACTTTGTAAGGATAATTCAGCAATGAATGTGGAAGGACACCAGGTAAACTCATTAGAAACCAGTAAGTCCATTAGTGTTATAAAGAATCGTGTTTTCAGGGCTTAGCATATCACAGCACTGTTGGGTACTGATGATGTGCAAACTGTTTAAGTGTTCATAGTTTATATATTTTCTGCTGAGTACTTCCTTTGCTACTTGGTAATGATCCCCAAATGTATAGCAGTGTCGGTGTTTTAATGCCAACAACTACAGTAGTTCATGTCCATCTCTTATTACTTGATTATCTATTTCTGAAATACATTTCAGACTGTCAAAACTATAGATTTCAGAATTGAAATCTGAGCCAAACCTGTGAAGTAGTTTTGAGTTACAGCAGTTTTAACTCAGTTTAATGACTAGTGGCTAGATGACCTGGGCCAGTAAGCAGGGATACTGAGTGCTGTGACCCTGGACAGCATAGATTTATGCCAGTAAGTTAGTGAGAAAGCAGGAACCAAAAGGTTTGTGTGCACCTCCTGCCAAGAGAGGATTCACAGCAAAATTCAGTGCCAGGTCTGAACTTTTGTGGCACATTTCTGAATATTTCAACGTGGGATTTTTCAGGTTTGTTGATGCTTAGAGTATGCTGGTACCTTGCAAATTTTGTTCTGTATGCTTAGGCTTCGTGTCACTTCCCTGCTGACATCTGATGTCTTTATGTGTGGAGCAAAAGACAGCAAAAGACTCTTGACAATGCCTTAGGATAGGAAGCAACAGTGTGAGTGAAGACTTTTGGGATGCCAGTGCAGGAACTGGGGATTGGCCAGAAGAGCAACCAAACCCTCCCTGTTTGTCATCCCTTAGAAACAGTGAGTGGCTGAGAGACAGCTTCTGCATTTCAGTTGAAAAGCCCCAAGCCATCGAGTCCTTTGGGACCAGGACTGTGGCATCTGACTTCACCAGTCATTCTGCACAGAGGAAGTCTGTCTGGCTTTTCCTTACTTCTTTGCTTCTTTAATCACCTTCGTGCTGAACGGTGGCTGGTTTTGGAACAGATACTGGAGAGCCTACATTTGTATCCTGTATTTTTTCCTCTCCATACCATCTGTTCGCAGACCGGATTACAGTTGCCGCCAGTTAAAAAGCAGATTGCCTTGGCCCAAGGTCAGGATCGCAGCCCCGGTGCCCTGCTCACCTCCCATGGATTCACACTCGACACGGAGAGCTCGCCGCCCGTCTGCTGCTTTCCCTGAAACTCCCACCTGCTACCACAAAGGGATGCTCAGGCCCTTCCTCCTACACCACACTCATGCTCTCGCTCCCACCAGTCCGTCTGTCCTTTATCCTCCTGCATGTGCTCCATTTGGCTCAGTGTAAAGGCCAAGGAAAGGAGGGAGAAGGTAAAAGTACTGGCTGTCAGCCTTGATTTACCTTCAGCGACACGCAGTGTTCAGACCTGCCATCACACCGGCCTTGGCATTCATCAGCCCTGCTCAGAGGAGTGCTCCTCGCCATAACACTTTGGTGACTTCCAAGGGATGTTTGGATCCTGCTCCGCTAACTATTTTGTGGTTGATTTGTTGTGAGAGATGACAAGGAGGTGCTGGGAGTTAGGGTGTCCACCCCCAACTCCCCGCCATCCTACACTGCCTAAGTGGCAGAAGTGGAGAAGAAGGATTTGTAATGGTACTGCACTGCTGAAGCCATATCCTGTATGAAAAAAAATGGAGCCAGTGCTTTTGTTTACCAGGGTCCAGTAGTATCCAGAGGATCTTGATGAATAGCAGGTGAATTCACAATTAATATTCATCAGAGGAGAGAAACAGAGCAGCTGGCAGGCCTACCCTTGGCTCCAGGACAGCCTGCAGTCGCTTGTTCAGTGGCTCTGTGGCTTTACTCAGGCCATATAGCTGGCTAGCTGTCCCATTAAGAGAGTGTGAGACTCCTCAGTAAAGGACTACTCATGTTTAGCATGCTGCTTCCTTCCCCTGAGCTTGAAGTTGTCTTCTCCTGACTCCCCAAGTTTGGCAGCATAGATTCACATGAACCATGGGACTATGCTTGAGACTAAATAGGAACCCAGTGCATCGTTCTCCACCTTTCCTTTACTTCTGAACTGATTATGTAGTCAGTTGCTACTTGATTGTTTTCTTCTATTGTCCCACCTCAGACCCTTATTAATTTGCCCTCTGTGTTTTACAAGGCAGTGCTTTGCCTCAGCCAATTTCTTTGTGGCAAATGGCAGGGCTCTCTTGGCGCTCCCTTTTTTATGTAGCACATTCCCTTATCCTGCTTTCTTTCAACTTTGAGTCACATATAGTGTTCGGTCTGTCAGCGCCCTCTCCTCATGAGTACTGTGGACCTCAAAGGGATTTGTCCTTTGTGCCTGCTTTCTAGGTGATCGCATTGCCATATCCCAATTCAACTACCTAAAGCAACTTCTGAACATACTGCACCCTGACCTGTCACACACTGTCTACACAACTCTCAGTCAACACTCACAGCTCAGGCTGAATAGTGTTAAAAAAACCTGCTGTCTTTTCCTTTGAATTCTCTTAACTTCGGTCTTTTTATCACTCCTAATGATGAAAAAATCCTTCCGGTCGTGTACTCTTGTAATATGGAGGGTAGGTATTTTCTCCTTTGTATTCTCTCCAACCTGTTTCTTCTTCTACTAGATACAGAAAATCCATCTCTTCTTTTCTTTTTCAACACCTAGACCTCTTGTTCATGTCTTAGCCCTCCTTGGTCTTGATTGTTATAACATCTTCTGCCTCTCTTGTTTGCTTGAAAGCTGGCTCCCGTTCTCTGGCTAGAGAAATGGGAGTGCTAAAAACACCCCTTTTCCTCTGCCATGCAGAACACATTGCCTTTCTGTTTGCATTGCTCCATCTGATCCCCTTTGGACTTGAAGTTCCTTGTCCTTGCTTTCATGACCTTATACAGCGCTCTTTCTACAGTCCTGCTGATGTTTCTAATCCAGCTTTCACATTCCCACCAGTTCCCTGTTTCTGTAAACTATGTTGTCCCATTCATCTCCCAGCAGTATTTCTTAGATACTTCTAGCAACACAACCCTGTTCTGAGACTGGTCTTTCTATTTTCTCCTGTCTTTCTAACCCTCTAAAGTGTTTACTTTCTCATTTGCTTTCTCAGTATCAAATGAGTGAACCTTCCTGCCTTCTTTGCTCTCTGCCTTATCTCATCCATTTCTTTTGGCATTGAAGGATGCTTGTTTTGCCCTCAGCTTTGCCGTGCTGTGCTCGGTGACTTATACACCCACTCAGCTGTCCTATAATCCAGCCATCCCTGCAAAAGGTTTAGCTCCTGACACCTCAGTAGCCTGTCTTGCACACTGCAGCCTGCCTTGTTTTGACGCGTTACCTCACAAAGAAGCTGGGGGAGCTGGCTGAGGGGGGGTGCCCCTGGTCTGGGTGGGGTATCTGTGCTGGACGTGACTGGATTAGGAAGACCTAATCAGTTGTGTAATAGCACTAAGAGGATTGCTGTCTCTTCCCAAGCATGACTCAACTGAAACATATTTTGGATGTAGGTGGACAAGTGATGTGTCCCAAGAGGACGGGGAGGGGATGTATTCCTCAGTCATAAGTCTTCTTTTTTTTTTTGGTTTAGTCTTGTTCTCGTTGCCAGAAACACAGTAAAACAACTGATTTCTACAGCAGAAACAATCCTCTTGACCTGGCCTTCCCTCTGGGTCCCCTGGAGCCATGTTCTGGACCACTTTCCCTGTTGCATATTCTTGCTTATCTGTAGAAAAAATCAAAGTGTGGAGTAGTAGCAGTTGGGGATAAGGGACCCTGACCTTTCTAATAATGAAGGGAGTTGTCAGTGGGTATGGCAGAAACGTCTTGGGAATGACAGACAGGGAAACATCCCTACCAGTGTGGAGCTTGAGGAGGACCTACAGGGGAGGAAGAGGCCCAGAGCTGGCCCTTCTTGGCATAGGGGAGTGACAACTCTGGGCAGGGAGGGAGTTATTCCCTGTGCCACCCTTGCTTAGCAATATAGATTCAGGAAGAAGATTAAAGGCTGCCTATGGTGCACAGCTGCTGCTTTGCTCCACCTAACCCGGCCAGATTAATGAGGTGTTTCTTCTACACAGCATATGGCCATGTGCTTGTGTGATTCAGCTCAGGCCAGGTCAGCTGCCTGCTCAGAAGTAAAGAGGCTTGGATCTGTGCTGAGGGGCTGGGGAAGTGAAGGAAGGGCTGATGCTAGTTGGAGTCGGGCTATTAAAAGCCAATACTATAATGAACCAGCAATGGCACCTAATCAATGTGTGAAAAATAGGTAAATCTTGCTAATACCCTGTTAATGTTCTCATAATGATCTGTCAGGGAACTCTGGCTAATTATTGTCATGGCAATTTGGCATAGGTTTGCCTGGGATAATGTGGCCTGAGTGGACACGAGCACGTACTGCTACCCATGTCCCAGCATCCTACTGCTCTTCCCACTTCTTCCTGCTTCTCTTCTGCTATCTCCTTTTGCTGGTCGCTCTTTTAATTAGGCAATTAGTTGATTGATTAGTTAATGTTTGTACAACACTTTGAACATGTAAAGTGCTAATTCAGTGCTCTTTGTTATTCCTCCTTTGCTTCTGTCTTGTTTTCTTGCATTTCTGATGTGGCTGAGGACCACGTGTGTTCTGTGATGTCATAGAGCACTGGTGAGGTCATGGTTGAGACTTCCAAATCCTCAACACAATCCTTCCCTCCATCTTTATCCTTATCGCTGCCCCAGGGCACATGCTTTCCCCTCTCCCTGGCTTTGGTCTGCTGTCCCACTGCAGTCCACCACTGCTTGGTGCGTGTAAATCTGAAATCCATGCTGCATTAATCTGAAGTTCTCGGTGAGTAATTTAGGCCTAATGTGCTGCAGACAGCGTGGGGCCTTGCTGGGGTTCCTGTAAATCATATGGATGTGCTTTCGCTCTCAAAATTCTCTGCAGTTAATGAGTGATGTTGGACCATTGATCCTCTTTTACTTGCCCGTGGGTTGTTGACTTCAGATTGGATTTTTTCCTTAATGTAACTTGGAGGGATGCTCAGAGAGAGGAAAGAATATGTTGTGCTCTGCTCATCCCTCTTGCCTTTGAAAGTCATGTTTTTTCCCTTCTGTGCTAAATCAGGAATATTGGCGACTTACATTTAAGCTCTTGCTACATAAGCTTGCAGCTAGCTGGAAAGGAAGTGAGTGGGAGGGCAAGTGGAGAGTGACCTATTTGCACGTTAATGAACGATACGCCCCATTGTATTATGTAAGGGCCTGGTTTTGCATGTGCTTGCATAGCTTTTCAAAAGGGGAAACCCAGTCACTGGGAACCCTTGAGAGGAGCATATGGCTATAGAATGGCTGTACAGTTCCAGAGAAGCTTTTTACTCGTAGCTGATACTTATATAGCACTTTTTGGTGTTATCCAGGAGGATACCAAACCACTTAGCTCACTGCTGAAACACAACCAACCCTGAGGTGGAACAAAGTCACTGTTTTTGCAGTGGCATGCCGGTAGAGTGAAAGTTAAGGACAGGGTTTGAAGATCCTTTCTGTAGCGGGACACACTGGACCTCAGCTCAGCAGGCTGAGGGTGCAGCCAGTACTGAGCTGAAGTGAGCATGGCCTGTGCTTGCTGACTTCTATGGAGCTTCTTAATGATAGACCAGGGCCCTTGTCTACATCCATTCTGAAAAACACTATCTCCCACAACCACGTGCTCTCTAAAAAGGTTACACAAAGTCAGTTCTCAGCTCCTTCACCTTTGGGAAACCTAAAAGGCATTGCCTGCTTCTAATGAGGAAGTGGAACAAGGCTCTGCGTCAGTTTGGGTCTCTATCCTAGTGCCACAGCTCCCCTTCTGAGTGATGGCATTGCCAGTTATCTTCATCTGCTTCCACAACAACAACTTTGCCATCCCCTAGAGACTTGGAGAAGATGTCACTACCGCTTAACATTAACAGCTGTGATTTTTTTTTTTTTTCCTTTTTTTCCTCCTCCTCTGACCTAGCCTGGCTCTTGAGAATGACTTGGTCTTCAGCCTTCTTCATGTTTACTTGCTATATCACTTTTGTAAAGTGTGGATACTTTTGTACTTTGGAAGCAAATGCAAAATGCAAATCTACTGAGATTTGGATAAATCCTGCCTGAATGTGCCATGGCAGTAGCCAGCATGTCTGTTTCTAAAAGGCATTCTTCCTGTAAGCAACCCAGAGCTGACTCACACTTATTTTGGTATCACTCAGCTCAAGTCTGTGAATCTGGCCCAGGGATACATTTTGTCCATTTTTTTCTTTTTTTTTCTTCCCAAGGAAAGAGTCATCACAAGAGATGGAGATATTGCTTCTGTTTCACCACTCTGAAACCTTCTATGTTTTGCTCTAACCCTTTTAGAGGTTGTTAGCTTACTGAGCTGTGTTCCTTCCATGTTTCCAGAGTGAAGGAAAACAAGAACCCGTGTTCCTACTGTGTGAGTGGCTCAAATAACAATATGAAAAAAGAAAGCGTAACAAATAGAAAAATACTCTAGTACAAGATTAGGCAGCTTGGATTTAGTGCTGAAATGTGTAAGCTAGAGGGCATAGCTGTGTGTCTCATCCATTTACTGATCAGTCTCCATGCCTATCCCCTCTCTCCTGCTCCCTCCCATACCCGTTTAGGCATACTGGCCAGCATGGGGATCAGCTTAGCTTTCCCCTCAGAAATGTGCTTCCAATTACAGGCCTTTCAGGCACTCATTCAGATGAGAGATTAGAAAGTGGCTTGCTTTCTGCTGCTCATCCCCTCCCATAATTTACCTGCTTCTATCTGCGGGTATAGAAATCTGACGTGCTGCTTCTCTTACTTCTGAGTCTCTCAACAGGGAGAGATTGAATAGGCTAAACTCTGTGGCTTTGAAAAGTGACAGTAAGAGGAGGGCTATGATGGGCATTTACAAAATTGTGACTGTTACAGAGAAGGTTTCACTGAGTACCCATAGTGCAAGAACTAGTAACAGGTTCAGAATGAACTGAAGAGGAGGTATTGTTTCACACATGGGATAGTTACAGTGTAGACCTTCTTCTTATAAGAGGTGGCAACCAGAACTGGGTTCAAAAGGTCTTCTGAAAGTTGCTGGAGGACAGGACCATGGATTGCCGCTCTTCGTAGCACATTTGCTGCTGGTGCCCCTCCAGAGATGAGCATGGCGCTAGCTACTGGCTGGGTCAGGTTTGAGAGAGCAGGGCTCATCCTCTCCTGCTGTTGTCACACCTGATTTTCCCCAAGGCAGTCAAATGGATGTGTTTTGTGAGGAAGGCTTGGTCCTGTGGTTAAGCCTCAGCACACGGATGCTAAATAGCCTTGTCCAATTCACTGCCTTTTTTACAAGTTAGTTTAGGCCTGTAAAATGAGAATTATGGTATCAATTAATGTCTCAAATTCTTCTACAAATGACAAAGCTGATTAATGCCCTTTAATGCAAGCATTGTTACCCCTTATTAGCCATTAGAGAATATACAAAGGGGCCCCTTCTCAATATGCATATACAGAGAAAGCCAAGTCTCATAGTTTCTGCTGCTTAGTGATTTTCAAGTTCTTTGTCACTTGTTCCTTCTTGAAACAGTTTCCGTTTTCTAAGGTCCTTCCCATCCCAGAGTCTCTTCAGGACTCTAATCATTTGCATTGTCTGTATCTGCTTCTCTCACTCGTTTTGGGGTTTTTTTAAGAAAAGCACCAGAGCTGCCCAGCTGCGGTATTCCAGCTGAAGGCATGCCTTGGCATATGCAGTGGCATTAATACTTTTCTCAGTGGGTGAGATTCACCCACCTCTGAGAGAAATGACGCACACAAGGTCTAGACACCACTTAAATCCAGCGTAAGCTGTATTTTGTTGGCTTAGATGAGATTTTGCTGGAGCTTTAGCCTCGCACTGAGCCTCTGCTCAGAAGTGATTTTTCACCAAGTGTTATTTTTACATCTTAACATTCCATTTACTCTTTAGCCTACTATTGAGGTACCTCAGAGAAAAATCTTCATCGATCTGCCTACAGTAACTATAGGGTTTTTTTTGTTGTCTGGACATACTTAATTTTACAACCCAGTAAGATATCTGAGGAGTATAGGTTATTTTTCCCAATGCATATTGCCTGTGTCAAGGTTGAACTGTTTCTATGGTCTGTTGGGCTGCTGTGTATCAGCTCAGCTCTCTGAGGATCCTCTGGTCCTCATATTCCAGATCTGATCATTTTGTGTTATCAGTAGATGTTGGTCTCTCACAATTTCATTCTCCTTCTCAATGCATTAGCTGATATATTGCATGTGCAGGTCATAGCAAAATTCTCAGCAGCACCCCTGCTGTTAAGTTTTCACCATATTAAGAGAAGATCCATTATTCTTTCTTTTCTGCTTTTTGTCTTGTAGAGGCATGTTCTCCATGAGAGAACTTTACATCTCCAACCCAGGAGTCCTTTGATTTTGAAACAGGTTTTTATATGAAATACTTGGTCAGAGACTTCTTGAAAGGCAGTTTATAAGAATATCCATGTGTGCCCATCTTTTGGTTGGGGATATAACTCAGAAATGAAAAACACACAGAAAGGAATGAAAAGAAACCAATTGTAAACAGAACTGTTAAAGATCGGGCTCAGTTGGAGTGTAAATACCTCTAACAACCCCTGTGGCAAAGACCGTAAAACCAAACCAAAACAACCTGGGCAGCTCTTCTGCGATGACCTTAGCTGAACCTCACATACTCCAGCAGTCCAGCTGACCCACTGACTTTTTCCTCTTCCTGAAAGAGGACCATAGTAATGAGCATTCTTTACATCTCTGCAGCAGTAAAGGGCAGAGAGAATTATTGCCAGTTATTGTTTTACAGTAATGCTGGGCCTCAAGGCTTGTTGTCACAGTGATGTTCTAGCACATGGCAGATTTCAAGCAGCAAGCTATTTATGGTCATGCTTAGCAAAACTATGAGGATAGGGGCAAGCTGGCCTTCCTTTGTTCCTTCAAGAAACATTTTTTCCTTCTTCTACTTTAGTGTCGCATGATTAAACAGGCCTCCCTTCAGGTGAAGGTGAAATCCCAGGGCAGCTGACACTGGTATGCCTGTGAAGGACACCCGCTAAAAAGCTGTCGGGGTGGTTTTGTTTTCATTCTATTTATTATTGTCCTTGAGGGCTTCAGAAGAACAAAATGTATTTCACAAAGTCATGCATGAGCCTCAGTAGCAGCTTTTAGAAGGACATAGCCAGATACTGTACATCAGTTAAGACAGATGGAGACAAGAGCACGTCCTGGGGATGTGGAATGAGGTGGCCCTCTGGCTTGCATTTCTCTTGCACCCTGTTCCACCCCATTATCTTAGTGTGGGTCATGCTCTGCAGTCTTGGTAAAAAACTGGAAATAATTGTTGCTGGAGAAGAGACTTCCAGAGTGAGATGAAAAGCAATCTCCCTTTTCACTTCATCCACGTCTGCATTCTTCCTCCTCTGCCTTGTCTTCCTCAAGCACATACTCAAACGCGTGTGTGCACACAGACACGCACTCCTCTCCTTTCAGTAGGTGTCCCTTCAAATCAAGTGTTGATCTCTATGTGGACAGCTCTTGGCACAACGGAGGAACACAGATCCTCTCTGTAAGAATACCTTAAAAAAAAAAGCCACACACAAAGACAAGCCTCTGAGTAACAGAGTGAGTGAAACTGAGAGAAAGCTGTCTTGTTACATATAATTGAATCCCTCAGCACCCTTAAGTGACACCTTTCTTGCTTACACATACAGGAAATACACTGCACAAATGCTATTAAGCTGGAGCTAAACTAATTTAGCTGGTGGAGTGGGTGGACAGAATCCTTCTTCCTTTAAGAAATTGTGTATCACTGATTGCCTGATAAATGTGTACTAATACCTCACTTTTTAAAGAGAATGCAAGGATTGACAAAATGTCCCAGCTCGCAGCTGGAGTAGAAAGGGACAGCTGTTTCACAACAGACAATTATCTTACTCTGGAGAAGCAGATACACAACTGCATCCCTGTACCAATGAAGGGGTGAGCTCCTGGCAGCAGAGTGCAGTTACACTGCTGGAAGCTGCCAGGTACCAGCAGCTCTAAAACATCAGCTCTTACAAAATTCTTGCAGGACCTTTAGTGACAAGAAGTGGTCAGGCCCTTGTGCTTAGCTTTCATCCATAAAACTGATTGCTGTGTTTCTGCACCTGCCAAACAGCACATTGATCTTGTTAGATCTAGTCCTTGTTTAAATCCATCAGGTTTCCATATGCAGTGGCAGACAGGCAAAACCTGAAATTTGTCATAAATGCTGGTAAAGTCAGGCAGATGTTTAGGGGCTGGTGAGCAGTGCCATTATGGCTGCCGAGAGTTGTAAGAATAAGTTAATGGGCTGTTGCCACAAAGGCCGCTGACTGAATCCTGTTGTAGCATCTCATGAAGAGCAGGTGAATAAATTCAATTCTCGCCATGTCTCTTGCTAGCAGGCTGCCTAGTACTGCTCATTCACATGAAGAAAATGAGTGATATTCTTCTACTTTGTGGCAACGTGCCTTAGGGCCCCAGCTCTCAAATGAGTTGATGGGGAAATGGTCCTGGTGTTGAGAGCTGGAAGTGAGATGGTGCTTCTCTCCATTATTATGAATTTATTATGACATTATTTAATTCTTTTGGAAGCTTCTAATGTCTTAACCTCAGTTATTTATGGGGAATTAGCATATTTGCAGATAGAGAGAAACCTGTTGCAATGCCAATTAGTCCTCAGTTACCCCAACCATGGATGCTGGGTGTCTTACTGGTGGAACATTAGCCACACATGAGTGAAGCAAGGATTTCTGCACTGTGGCCATGAAGACCTCTTTTTTTGCTTCCCTAATGCAAGAAACTTGACATGGGATTAACATACTCTTTTCTAACTCTACTGTGTTGAGTAGAGGAACCAGCACATTAGATTGTTAAAATCTGCTCTTAAGCAGAATGATTCTCATCTTGAACTAAAGTTGGGTCAGATGTGCCTATGCTGAGTGGAGGTAGACACATTTTGTGGTGGGGAGCCTCCGAAGGGCCCTTGCCTTATTTGTACTTTCCAAAGAAGTTGATGTGAAGCTGGTGGTCTCATGCACTAGTTGTAGGGATCTCTTTTCTGAGAGTTGTTAGTCAGTGAGCTGTCTTAAGCAGATGTGTGGCCTTCATTGCCCTAGTGTATCAGTACCTCTCAATCTTTTTAATGCATTGTCAGAGCACCTCAGGCGTGCGAGGAAGTAAAATTACTCTATTTCACAGATGGGGAACAGGAAAATTGATGGTTAAACCCTCGGAAGGCTACAGGTACCAAAGTCCTGCCTAACTGCCACTCTTGGCTCTTAAGTCCAAGTCCACTTCTTCATTGATGCCCATTTCTATATAGAGAAATACATGTATATTTCTATTGTTCACCAGCATTTCTAGCCATGTGCTTCCAGGTGCGTTTCTGTCGAAGCCCAGGAGAGCCCCACTCCTACTGTGACTGAGCAGCTTAGCTACTCAACTTTAGAGCAGAGGCTGATGTCCAAATGTGGGAGTGCCTTGATGAGCAGGCTGTGCTGTCCTTCCTTTCTCTGGCCTGGTTAGTTTTTTGTTAGTGCATGGCAGCTTCAACAGGAAGAGCCTCGTATCTTCTGCACACCAGTGGAGATTATAGGCATTCCTTTGGGAAGTGGAAGAGAGTGAACTAAACCTTCTCAGATAGAAAACAGAACTAGATTTACCTCCTTGATGAGTTTTCGAGCTGTTGAGCTAGAACATGAAATGGGGGCTTCTTTCTTCATCTTCTTTTTTGTAAACTATGGTTGTTGAGTAGAGGGCAGATTCATTTTCCTAAGTGTTTCAGCCAAAGAGACAGGTAGGATTTACCATGCTGATACAGACAGTATTCCCATTTGCGTACCCTACCCAAAATCCTTCATTAACATCTCTGCAGCATCCTTTCCTAGCCACATAGTACAGTAGCTGCTGCAAAGCTCCTTCAGAAGATGTGCTGTCCAGAGACTGATGGCTCAGGCAGGTAAATGAGCAGGTAGCAAGAGTGGGTTCACAGTTTAGGAGACTATGGGAAAAGTGGTGAAGCAATTTGTAATTTTTAATGGCTGATAATTGAGGCAGATCACTGTAGTGTCACAGGGACACCATAGTGTAGCTTCTACACCAGCTGATGATCATTCTCTTCACTCTGTCTCTTTGGCTCCCTCAACATCAGAGAACTCAAAAGGGAGTAGAGAAGAAGGACAGAAAATATGATGTGAGAGGCTGTGAGTCCTGAGATAACAGGACTGGCTAAAAATAAAAGTCAGGTCTTTATAGCCTATGAAGAAGAAGGAGAAGCTGTTAAGAGGGGATTTAATTGAGTGTAAAATCCTAAATGGTATAGATAATGCCAAGGAATGTTCCTGTTCACAAACTGGCTAGGGAGAGGACAGGTAGCTGCAAAGGAAATGAGTTCAGCTCGGCTTATCTGACAGGGCTTGTGCACAGAAAACCTACAGGTGCCTGGGACAGTGAGAAGTAAGATGAAAGAGCTTCAGTATAGCATAGGTAAAAGGCCATCCCAAGGGAACAGGGAACCCTGAATGTCTGGGGTAGATAGCTGAGGAGATGGATGGTCTAGCATTGAGCAGATGATCTGGTTACAAGCTAGGAGCTTTCTCACCTATACCTATGGAGGTAAAGGTATAGCACAGGTAGGATTATCTGTGTTGTTTCAAGCTGGGTAAAGCTGGAGAAGTAACGCTAAGTCCTTGCCACAACTCTAGTTAAAAGTGCTGCATGATACACAGTATGAATTTTACTTCTTTAAGGGTATTTTCAGGGTAGAAAATCTGATCTTCCCAGTGCCCTCGAAGAATAGTGGCAAATACACTAAAAAGTCATAGAGAAACTGAGGCACAAAGGGCTTGACCTGTCTATTACTCTGTAATGAACTTGCAGGTAAATCACATTCGCTGTGTGAAGCAGAATGAACGATTCCTCCTTACATCTTACAAATGTGTGCCACATCCCACGCCAGAAACCTGCCCTGGAATTGCTTTTGCTCATCTTTTCAAGTGCTTTGCCAGGAACAGCAAAAGAAGCAGCTAAGAAATTTGAGGCCTCTGTGGTCACTAACCAACCATTAAAATCCTAGATCTGCTCCCAGTGTGTCACTCGTCACTTTCCTTAGCGAGCAAAGACCTTTGCAGCTCTACATCCTTGGGCTTTATGCATAGACCCAGCTGATAAAGAGACAGTGAAATCCTCACTGCAGACTCGTGCCCTCTACTCTGTGTGGGGTAAAGGAGCTGGAGAGCCTGTGTAGCCACACACCTCGGGGTTGCCCTTGGAGGTAAATGCCTGGTGCTCACATAGCACCTCGAAGCTCCCAAGCCCTTTTGCTTGCCCAAAGCACAGAGGACATAACCCCAGGAAGGAGCTGCTCTCTACCTCCTTATACCTGGTGAAACAGGCTCTGGAACCAAGTAAGACTGACTGCAAAGTTTGTTTGAAAATTAGAGGATGCCAGAAGTTGTATGCAAGGCACTTAAATAATTTATTCCCCTTTCTGGTGCTGTGTTCACAATAGCTTTAACAGATACCCAAAAGTAAGGTGGAAATAAACAAAGTAGTTAACTCTCCAATGGAGAGTTAACTCTCCAATGGAGCCTCTGATAGAAGCCCCTGATCTCAGCTCTGCCCTACTCACCTCATTACAGTGAGGACTTGGCTACCAGGAGCAAGAGATCTGCAATACAGGAATGGGGCATCTAGCTGTCACTCCAGACTCACACTTACACCTGGACCTCTCTAACTTTGGAAGTAGTCTCTTCTCTGTACACTTCTTCCTCTGTATTTTGGCCCCAAAATAAAAGCACTCCAAACTATGGGCTTAGAAAAACTAAAACTTCAAAACAGATTGAGCTTTGCTCCTTGGTTTCATCCAGGATTGCATTCAACATTTGGCTGACACATGGAGATTTGGGGCAGGGTCTCAGTCTGCTGTAGCTGATGTGGGCCGGGAAGGAAAAGGGGAAAAAGGAATGAGGAAGACAGTAGTGCAGTGTTGTCCTCTCTCAGTAATGTACTGGATCTTACTCAATGTTTTAATTGAAGGCTGAGCATAAGGAGTATGTCCTTAGAAAGGAATCTCCATCTCCGTCTTTAAGTTTCTGTTGTCTCTGTTTGTAGAAGAAAACTTGGAATATTGACAAAAAATAACTGAAAGTCTCTGAAACTTCTTCCTCTTTATTTCTTTCTCCTCCTTCTTCCCACCTTCCCCACTTATATTATTTGGTCATTCAAGCTGGCAGTATTGCTGAATAGCATTTTTTTTTAACATGGTCCTGCTCTGAAGGTTACACTAAATAAGGGAAATATCATTAAAGCCAGTGTAGAGCTTCAAAGGGAAGACTTTCAGTATTAGCAGTAAGAATGAGGAGGGGAGAGGGCTATATGGGGAATCAAGTAAGGAGGGATCGTATTTAGTAAGTGAGACCTGTGAAATTAGTGCAGTGCCATCTCTTTGCAGTGATTAGAACAGAAGCAGTTTTACAGGGGGAGAATACAGTTGGTTTTCAATATCACTGAAAAATTATTTCAAAAAATGTGCTGCATTGTGTGGGGATTTACCAAATTATCCATTTAAAAAAGAATAATAGTAAGAATGAAGTATTTAGCTAATGAGAAATGTAGACATACAAACAAAACAATCCTCAAATGCTGTTTAGCTTTTCCATGTCTCCTGGGAATTAGCTTCTGCTTTCAGTCTGATTTTACCTACTATTGCTCGGAGCTAAACTTTCCATTTATATGAGAAAAACTAGAGTCAGGAGGATTACCAGCCCCTCTGCTTTTGATTTTTAATAAAAACTGAACATTTACTTCTGAACAGTAGCAATGAGAAAGGGAATTAAATCTGAGGAGAGCGGGTTGACCTTTGGGAGCGCAGGCACGTTCACACACAGAGATTCCCTCTGTCTCTCTTGCTTTTGCTGACGCACACACTGCTCTGTGCGCACGCAGAGGTGCGTACGTGTGCTTGTGTTGCTATACGCTCTCGCACACGTGGTATCTCACAGATGACCCCATATGAAGATGCATGTGTAGCCATTGCCTTCTTTTTTCTTCCAGCTATGTTATGTTCACGCACCTCCATCCTCTTTTCTTATAACAAATGTTCTCTTAATACAATCTGTAGAGTTGTACTCAACTATTCAGAAGCAGGAACAGGATCTACAAAAATGGTTTTTAAAATCCTAAAAGGAAGGATATTATTTAAGGTCTGTCTTTCTGCTTCCTGCTTTGCTACCATGCCTTCACGAGCTTTCATTTGAAACTACAACAACTAGAAACTTAATGTTTGTATTTGAAAGAAATTTGTTTGAAAGGCCTTGAAAGGCCTCTGGTTGATTATCCAACTTCAGAAGCTGGGACTTTTGGGAAAAACTTTACCTGTGTAGTTACAGAACACTGATAAAATTGCAAACATAAGCAATATTAGTGGAGACCAAGATTACAGGAGAGATGGACAAGGACTCTCCACACCGATGTTCTTCCCATTGTGTTTTCTAACCCTGCTCAGGGTAGGGCTTCCTGAGCCAACGGTAGGAAGGGTGAAAAACCCACTTCCTTTTGACTGAGTATTTGTGCTCCTAAGACAGCTATCACTGTGCCAGGACTGTCATGGTAGTAAGGCAATAGTGGAGGATTTCCCAAGAAAGAATAATACAGGCAGGGCCAAAGGAGCAGATGTACGTTATTTGTATTGGCAGAAGCTGAAAAACAACCCAGCCCCCTCCCCACGAAAAAGTACACTTCTAATTAAAACCCAGCAGATTTATTGCCTTGACTCATTCTGGTATTTATCAAATTATAGCTGTGTGGTACAGAACTGTATGGCATGATTTACAGAAGTGGTGCGGAAAGGCACGGCAGTGCTTCCCTCCCAGGAAAACAGAGGGAGCTTTGTTCCCGTTGTGATAGGACCAGGCGTGGTGGGAGAACCTGGGTAATTGAGTGCTTTGTCAAAGCCAACCTCTTTCCTCCTCTGTGTGTGTTTGCACAGATCTAATCACTCTCATCACATCAGACGCTCTAATCATTCTGACATTAAGTATGGGGGAACAGACATCTAAAGAGCAGGAGCCTCTGTCTTCACCACCATCATCATCATGATTGTCTAGCTGCTTTTTTTTTTAGCTCCCTGATGAAGCAAAACACACAGGAAATTGAGAGCAGGGATAATGAATTCAGGAACAGGTTATAGATGTTGGCACCAACTAGGAAACAGGTTTTTCCGAACTTTATAACTCGTCTTCATTTCAACAAATCCATTTATGTTTGCATGCTGCATTCAGTAGTATATAATTTTTGCATTTGGGGAACAACAGGGGAGACCCAATATGGGCAATATAAAAGCGGTAGATTGCAGACCCGGCAAAGACTGTGATAGCCTCATAGCAGATGCAGCACTTGCCTCAAATTTTAACGACACACAGTGAGTTCAAATCCCACCGGGGGTTCTGTTTTTATTAGAAATACTTCATATCTCTTATTCTTGGTGTCAAATGGATCACTACGCTTTCAGCACTTAATTATCTTTATCATCCAAAAATACTCTGCTTCTAATGAAAATATTTAAATGGCTCTTCCCAGAGCAAGATATAATGCAGGGCCCTGTTGCTCAGAATGGCCTCAGTTCCAGTGGATGTCAGAGCGGGTGTGGAGTCGGTCATGGCCTTAAAGACTATGGCCCCTGCCACATGAGACTGGTTTTTGTGAAGGCCAACAGAACTGGGCATGCTGAGGGGGTTGGAACTAGATGATCTTTAAGGTCCCTTCCAACCCAAATCATTCTATGATTCTATGACCTGGAGGATGGGCTCCCTTTCCATATGACTTTACTGCCACTAAACCCATTTTGTCCTGATACAACGTCACCGGAGTTAGTGAAGTAACAGCAGCTTTCAACTGGGGTAACTGAACATGATGTTAGAGCCTTTATGCTCTACTTTGTTACTCTCAATGTCTTTATGACTTCCCATTTGTATTTCCTGCAATGAGGGAACAGTAAGGAGGGCCTCCTGTGACTAATCTAAGCCTTGTAGTTTTTTCTAGACTACAAGTGAAGTTTGTATTATCTTGTGACTAAACTATGTTCTTGCTTCCATTACAGAGAGGGAAAATTCTGCTGATGTTGTTCATGTTTTGCTGACATTTCTACCCATTTATTTCCACCCATGCAAAGTTTTCACCCATGCTAGTTTTGCATCTCAAAAGCAGACTACACTGGATCTATTATATATGGTGGGTGGAATTGTCAAAAGCATCCAAGAGGTTCAAAAGGCTTTATCTATAGAGGAATCACATGTGTGATTGAAGCCTGGGTAGACCTACCTGGCCTAATTTTAACTTTGGAGTTATAGATAGTGTGGAAGGTGTCAGCATGGGCTGTGAACAAAATTACCAGGTGTCCAGAATGGCTGATTTTTGTTGAAGTCTGTGCCATGGTGCCTTTAGTGCTGCTTTTGGAAATCACGCCGGCTAGTTTAGTGCCTTTGTAGCCACGTCAGATAAATTGTAGTCCTGTCTCCCATTGCAGTGTGTACGTGCTGCTTGTATGAATCCTTGAATTCTGCAAGGGAAGCAAGAAAAAGCAGAGACCAAACATAGCAAGGTGCTTCATAATTATGGTCTTGTGGTCTATTTGTACTGACAAGAGGGTTTATTTATTTATTGTGGTGAATGACTGTGAGCTTTGGTATTGCTAATGCTCAATAAGAGTTTATGCTTCACTTTGCACACCGAGGCTTTCCCTCTCTGTTAAGAGCACGGTAAAATAAATATTTCTTATAGTGTAGAGTACAATAACTGCTGCCTCCATGCAGTACTTGGCACAGAGAATACTGTGGATTCTGTGGCCTTGCCTTCAGAGTATTATTATTTCTTGTCACAAAATACAGAGAAAAGGGCATTTCCAGAGCAATTTTTTAATTATTTCAGCCTCACCACTGTATTGCTAATAATGTTCTGTTGTTGTTTCTAAATGGTGTGGCTTTCACTTTGCTTGACAGCATTTATTTTCAAGGGTTGCATTCTGCTTATTACATGATTATATTCTGATTCTTAGATTGTGCAAACATTTTCATCAAGTCATAACATAGAAGCATTATTGATACCGTTCTGCTTCAAACTGGGGATCAGATTCATTCAAAATTGTTGAAAGCCGCCTAATGAATCTGAGCAGAATTTCAGCCCAGTGAGACAGACGGATGACTGAATACAGTCAGCTTATGCTTGGTTTTGCATTTTTTTTGCTGCAGGCATTAAACATGGCAATAACAAAGTTCTGCTTATCTTTGATGCTAGACAAAACTGGTCAAAATGAGGATCAAACTTGGCAAAATATCCATATTAAACTTTTTTTTTTTTTTTTTTATCTGCAGCTTTGGAAACTTTGCTATAAATGAATTGTCAAATTTTGGAATTTTTCAACACTTTATAGAACAGTGTTGAAGTTTCTTGTCTGTCTGACATGAATTGGCAGAAGGGGCCATATTTACAGCTACCACTGAAAAATGCTAATTAACTAGCGTGCAACTTGTTGAATTATTTGTCAGACTGTGTACTCCATAAGTGTTCTCAGCACCTGACCCCAGTGGTTCTTAGGTGTTTGGGCACTTTTTGCACTTGTTCCCTAGAGTTTTATTACAAGATATACACTGTCATTGTGAAAAATCTGCTCTTGTCACTGGGATGAACACACTCTCAGTGTGTCCTTCAGCTTCTGTGTTTGAACAGGGCATTCATTTAGACTGGGACCACTTTCCTCATTTCCCTCTCAATTTAAGTCTTAAGCCTAGAGATAAGATAATAAATGATAATCCTAGTAGTGATAGCAGTCCCCTCCAACTAATCTTGTTGACCATCTTGCTTTTATTTGTAGATGGAAGTGAGTAACATAGCTGTGCTTTTGCTCCTTGGGTTTGGCTTGGGAGGGGTAGAAATAAGCAGGGGAATTGGATGGGTGGTGACATTTCTACCTCTGGCTAAAAAAGCCAGAGCTTGGAGTTGAGCACTTGAGTTTGGGCAGCTGCCTGTGTTACCGTGCTACAGCTTCTGGCACAGGGATGGTGGAGGTCAGATGCCAGCAACAAAATCCATACGGTCCATGTGCAATACAGCCTGGGCCAGCCAGTTTTCTTTGGGTAGAAGGTACTGGGCACTAAGCTCCTGTGGCTGTCCAAATGCCAGTAATTTCCCTCCTGTGGTGTTGTCCTTGCTCTGTTTCTCTTTATCAGTTTCCTTCATCGTGCTTTTCTCTTCCCCCTCTGCTCCCCCTCCACAGCCTGCCCCATCTCTACCTATAGCCCGAAGTTTCTGCTGTGTCTTCATTTTCTCCTTGTAGATCAATTCAGCTTGTCCTGGCCAATTTGTGCTGCTGACTGGCCTCGGCAGCCTACGTCCTTGTCACTGCTTTGCTGAATTAAGAATTAAACCATGTCGGATGAGAGTGGCAGAGAGGCTTTCTACAGGTTATCAACAGAGTCTGTTGACAGTTTCCCATCCTGCTACCTCACATCCCAACTAACAGCAGCAAAAGAAACTGGGTCACTTCAGCCAGAATCCTGCTAGGTCTTGTCCAGGTGTGACTTCAGCAGACATTAATATCCTGGCATGACCTGGGTATGCACTCATGAACCTGTTTGAACACAGGATTGCTCCGAACTCGCATGTTTTGGCTGTTGCAGTTTAAATTAGCTGAGAAATAGACTTCAGTTTTGCTTCATTGCAAGCAATTCCTAATGTCTCTCCCTAGCTGCTTACTGCAAAGACAGGTCATTACATGGTTGGCACTGGTTTTGGTACAGATACTTGTTTCTAGAGTGGGTGAGACTGCAGAGATATTGCAAAGACTTTCCACTGCAGGAATTCTGGGCCAAGTAAGTTAACACAGGAAAGCATCTAGCTGATAATGTGGTAAAGGGTAGCTGAGCTGAGTCTGAGTGGGAGTCAGTTTTACAAACCAAAGTTGAGGTGTCCTGGCATTAACTATTTCCTTAGTAATTCATTCTCATGCCGTACGTGTTTAACACAAGGCCTCCATTGCTGCTATGACAATCAAAGTCATCCTGCAGCACAGAGAGGCTGGGAGAAGCATCTCCCCACTAAGGCAGGAGACTTGCAACGCTGGAGTTCAGTGTCCTCAGATACCCTGGCTTCTAAAAATGAAAGAAAAGAAAAAGGAAGAAAGACCAGTTTGAGGAGATAAAGATGTTTTACAGGATTTACAGTTTGACCTTAAGATGTTGTTGCTGGTGCATCTGAGGAAAGAGCAGGTGCTTCTAGATGGACCAAAGATTTTATTTTCCCTTATCAGAGGGTTAAATTAAATGTTCTTCCCCTGCTGCCCTTTTTCCTCAGGTCTGCTGACTGATAAAAGGAAGATTTGTGTTATCAGCCAAGGAGACAGGGTAATCCTCAAGGAGGAGGCAGTAGGCTAGGTGGTAGGGCAATAGAAAAGAAGGTTCTGTTTGTCCTAGTGAGGAGGAGAGAGGCTGTCCCCCAGCTCTTTCTCCATGGTATGAGACAGCACAGCCCACTAGCACAATGCAGGAGTCAGGCTCAGCTCTGCTATTCAGTCACTGTTGTGCTCCCTTTCCCTGGATCTTGGGGAAAGCTGCTTTAAAACGATGCAAATCCTGGTCAGTGCCTTGTGACAGTGTCTGTATGAGTCAAAAGAGTGGGTGAGTAATGGGGACCGTGCTGAGCTCAGTTGAAAGGTCCTGGGTTAAGGGACAGTGACAGCAGCCTGGGTGATGGGGTATGTTCATAGTAATACACCTTAGCATGGGTTTACCTAGTCCCTGTGAGTCTTCTCTGAGGGAGTACATGTTTTTTGGGTTCTGCCTCTGTCCAACCTGTCAGCTCTTTCTCCCAACCAAAGCCAAGTTGGGAAATAATTAAATCTGGGAAGCAGACTGGACTCTTTACAGCAGTGCTGCAGCCTACCTAACCTATGGTTAGGTGGAGCTTTACTAATACTGGTATTGCTGGTAAAACAGAGTAGGCTCCAGCTCCCATTCCTAAAGCTGTGTTGGGTCCGTCAGGAGTGTCAGGAGAAAAAAGTAGTGAATGCTTATTTTAGTCAAGAAAGAGAACAGTGCTTTCCTTGAGCAGCCCAGGGGAGAGATTGAATGTGCAGAAAACCCAGCATTCTTGCATAGTCACTTTTCCAAGTAGAGCTGCATTTTGAGGATGCAGAGCTCTGCTCGGCGTGGGAGGAACTAAGCTTCATGCTGCTGCCTCAGCATTCGTGCCATCCGTTTGTGCAGAGCAGTTTTTTTCCTGCCTTTTTTTTTTTTCCCCAGAGTGCTCTGTGAGATGTTAGTGACTCTTTAATTATATCGGGAGCTCCATGAGCTATTTTGATGTGTTGTCTCTCTGGCTTTGGCACATATTCTGGGCTGATGACACACGGTCACTGTTCTCTGTCTCTGTCTAACTCTGTCACCACTGAATTTCAAATGTTGCCCTTGGATTTGACACTTTAGGGATTGGCCAGACTTTAAAAATCCTCTCCTGCCTTCAGATACCGGTGCAGGTAATAAAAGGGATTTATCAGCCTGCACATTTCTGTGCCTGCACCTGTTGGCATGTGCAAGGTAAATTCATACCCAGTTCTCATGAGACCTGCTTGCTTCTCTTTCTCTCAAAATATCGTGTAGCACAACTTTATTTTCTTGGGGATTCTTTTTCTACACAAATTGGATCTCAAGTGCTTACAGAGCAAAACAATTCAAAACAGTGGGTAAATGAGTATATTGGAGCCTCCAGTCAAAGGGCCAAGAGCAGAGCAAGAGGGAGAGGGGATCACAAACAGCCCAGGGGCAGGGAGGGATGAGGTCTGAGCTGAGATGGGAAGCAGCAGATAGGGCTGAGAAAGCAGCATGGCTGTCATACACAGCAGGAGCTGAGGAGGAGTTGATTCCTGAGGCAAGATGTGTCATTGCATGGAGGGAGAAAGAAGAGCTTGGTGTGGGACATAGGCAAGAGGAGATGGCCGGGAAGTCACCTGGGACAAATGCAGGAAAGATTTAAAAGCAGAGTGTGGGTGGTTTTGAGAAGTGCATGATGTTATGGAGTAGGGGTTATTGGAACAGCTCAAGCTGCAGAGCAGGATCATATGATTTCTGATACAGAGGGACATAAGTAGACCCATACAGACATACATGAGGGAACCTGGAGAGCCAAGTTTCGGGGGAAGAAAAGACATTTCCTCTCCACAGCCATGAGACACAAAAGCTTTGGAACAACTGACTTCAGTAGCTGAGCAGGGGTGAGTTTTGGCCTGCTATATTTCATGTACCCTTTGGTGGGAACCGATCCAACGCTGTCCCCCACTGGGCCACTCACACCAGGGTTTGCCAGCAGCACTTCTACTCTCTCAGGCATGGAATGGTTTGGCTGGTCCAGAGGGATTTGGTATTTCCCAGATCGGGACCCCCCCCCCGCCACTAGCCAGTTGTTTTCTTTTACCTCTCTTTGCTAAATTGGTGTGATCAAAACATACCCAGGACCTGGGAGTCTAAATAATGGTCTTGTGCTCCCCGTGTGGAGCTCGGTAATATTTACTGAGCCCGACGGCTTCATTCTCCTCTGTGCTGACTGCATTAATGGCTGGCTGCAGGGAGGGAGGGCAGGGATGAAGGATAGCTGAGAGGGGTCCGGGCGACACAGCTAACGGATGGCCTTATTAGAGACACTTTCCTGGGGCCTAAGTGGAGCTTTTTTGTCTGAGTCGGCAAGAAGTGGGTCATTTTGCTGGGCTGTCAGGCCCCAGCTCTCGCTGGAGAGAGGAGGCTGTGACTGCAGCAGCCTGCTGGCTTCTCGCTGCTGCGTTTGGCTGGGGGATGAAGTGGTGCAGGGCTGAGAGGGGAAGGGAGAGAGACTGTATCAGTTACAGCCCTCAGGGATCCCTTCCTGGAAAAAAAAAAAAAAAAAAACAACAGATCCCAATTGCTGTCTTATCCTGCCCTGCCAGGGAGCAAAATTTGGAGGTCAGTAGGGAGGTAACGTAGCCGATTGTGCCCCCCCCCCAAGGCACTCCCCTCCTCCTGACTTTCATTGCTATCTCTCTCTGTGCTGACTGCTTGTCTCTGGAGGGACAGTGATGCCGAAAGAGGTACTAACTTGAGCTGCTATCCGTCTCATCTGTCAGCAGTTTTAGAGAGCCTGGTAGCAACTAGGTCTCATTGGTCCTGCATTGTGCCTGATCCACGGGGATCCAGCCTGCTACAGCCCTTCACAGGAAGTCCTGCCTCTCTGTGTTAAGCTCTCGCTGTTCATGGCTGTGGCTCTGCAGATACCTATTTCTCTCTGTTGTATTGACCTAATCAAGGGAATATCACATATTTAGTCTCCCTTGCCCATCCTCCCCATTTTAACTGTGTTGATAGATCATCTGGAAAAAAACAAACAACAGTATCGGAAGCAAGCGTGCCACAATATGCCACGAGGGACTGCTCCGAGGGTATTTCCAACCCAGAAGAAAACCCAGTCTCCTAAGAATTTATAGCTCAGGATCACCAGAGTTGAAGTTTGAGATAGTCCACAGTGAGATTTACATTTTTTTCAGCACTTTCCCAAATGCAGGCAGTGATGCTTACCAATCCTAGGAGCACAGCTTGGCTGACAGGGGGAATGCTGGGTTTAACTAGTTAGCTGTGGGGAAGAGCTGGTTAAAACAGAGCAGATACTCTCAGTCCTGTTTTGAAGGAGCTGAGAAATTGAGGGAATGGTTTGAGGACTACTTTTTTGTTCATAGTCAGAGAGAGCCCACTGCTGCATTGCACTGGCTTCCCATGTGAACTGACATTAGGTGAGGGGCAGCCAAAAAGGGCGTTACAGCTGGGGTAAAAATTTTCATGCATATAATTTGTTTCATGAAGTGGCATTTCTCTTGGGTAGATCTGGCTCAGTACACTGGAGAAAAACTGCCATGAGATACGTCTGAGGGAAAATGCAGATCCAGGTGAAATGGGAGACAGGAGTAAAGAAGAAAATTTGTTACAAACAGGAGTCACAAACTTGTGCTTCTTTTCTAGTACAGTAGACGTGAACAGAGAGGACCAGTACCTGACCTTCCCTGCTCTCCATCTTCAATAGCTTTGTTTTTTGAGGCCATCTTCTGCACAAGCTATGCTGTACCAATCCTCAGAGTAAACTCTGCAGCTTACATTCCTGTGAATCAGGAGGAAATGCAGAAGGCCAAGTTAATATAGATGTATTTCTCCTATTCCATTTTGTATTCCCAGGAAGTGTATCAGGTTCTGTGCATGTGCTTTTTGGGAGGGTGTATGGGCAGGGCTACACACCAGAGTTTCAGCAGAGGTAGTGAGAGAACCATTGGCTCTGCTTAATCCTTGGTCCAACATCTCTGATTTGCTGCACTCAAGAGCACCTGAGCTAATCTGAGCTAGACAGATGTGATATCTGGTCTCCAAGAATTGCCAAATAATTCAGAAAGGTGCAAGAAAGCCTGTACCATACCATGACTGAATTACTTGTTCATGGGAGACTTTTCTTTCTGGCTGATGGCTACAGCCTCTGGGTAGTGGCTACAAATTGGAAGAGGGTAGATTTAAATGAGATATTAGGAATAAATTCATTCCTGTGAAGGTGGTGAGACAGTGGCACAAGGTTGCCCAAGGAAGTTGTGGATGCTCCTCCCTGGAAGTGTTCAAGGCCAGGCTGGATGGGGCTTTGAGTAACCTGGGCTAGTGGAAGGTGTCCCTGCTGATGGCAGTGGGGTTGGAACTAGTTGATCTTTAAGGTCCCTTCCAACCTAAACCATTCTATGATTCTACAAAAAAGAATTTGTGAGCACTTTTGTCATTAGCTCTACAGTATGTCCGTAAAGAGATTACAACTGGGAAGGATGGTTATTGTTCAAAAAACAAAGAAATCCATTATGAACGATCAATTACTTGATCCCCCAAACAATCAGCATCCTATTGCTGATTGCCATATCCTTGTGGCAGTAACGAATTAATGATTACCTTTAGATGAGGTCGTTACTGTGCACAGGATGCACTGAGAGCATGGCTAAATTGGGCTGGATGTAGTAAGGATTGCTGAGTCTGTAGTCAAGCCTCCTTGGGCTGCAATCTTGTCAGAGCTCATAAGCTGAGTCAAAGAATTTGATTAGGCAGCTGGGTCTTTGGGGAGGATGTCGTGGAAGGGGGAAGTGCCTAGGCTCTTTAATACAAAAGCCTCAAACTCTCCCATACTTGCAGCTGGATTCGCAGGGCAGTCAGGACCTACACCCAGACCTGGCAGGTGAGCAGGCTGCCAGGCAGCTCCAACCCCACACAGTGGGACATTTGGAAAGTCTGTCCCTGCCCATTGCAGAGGTGGTCACTCAGTGCTGAATGTTGGTGGTTCCAGGTATGGGCAGCGAATGCTTCAAAAGGTTGCCTGGAGTTCCTGAAAACCAAACAAAACACCTGCCCCTGAAGGCGACATGGAGCCCAAGGCAGGATCTCAGGGACCAGACCAACTGAACGGGGCTTGTCCCAATCCCACAGGGCAGGGCTTGAATCCCAAAGAGCCAAAGCTCCCATCCACAGGCAGTGAGGCTTCGCTTGGCAGCTCCGCACCCCGGCACTGATTGGATCTGGCCCTTTTTAGCTTTTGACACTGACATGGTCCCCCTTCCTGGCATTAGGGCCTCAATTAGCCTCTTCTATTTCTAATGCTCTGTATTTGCATGGTGAGAGCTGGGATTAAGAACAGGCAATCTTAAAGCAGCTCCTATTAATAAATAAGGAAGATTAGGAGCTCTGTCAGTAAGATAGTGCTTCCTCCTTCATTTAATTATTCAAAAACACCTCATGTTTAACCCTCCACCCTCTGAATGAAGTA
This sequence comes from Antrostomus carolinensis, assembly GCF_000700745.2. Taxonomy (NCBI): domain Eukaryota; kingdom Metazoa; phylum Chordata; class Aves; order Caprimulgiformes; family Caprimulgidae; genus Antrostomus; species Antrostomus carolinensis. Next base: position 259,045 of record NW_010336373.1, on the reverse strand, counting down.
AATAAAAAGAAGTTAGATTATTAAAGATAAAGTTTAAATTAACTTTCTATCATGTGGGTTGGGTAAGAAAATTCTGTCTCTTGTAATTGACTGACACTGGTGCTGGCTTCTGCAGGGGTTTGAAAAAAAAAAAAATCTTCTGCTCCTTTTTTTACATAAATACATTTTTATATCAGGTTGGGAATATTTCTTTATGTATTTGGGGACTGCTGTTACCTACTTACAAAGCACAAGTGGCAGCAGGGCAAATTTCTTTCCTATCAGCAGGCCACAGTTCATCTCTAGAGGGACCACATTTGGAATTAAACAAGGAGTGAAATTTTTATGGCCCACTTTTCCTTACTGATACTGCCGGAAAGAAGGATGTCTAATGGACTTCTTGAGGTGATCTTTGGGTTGAGGTTTTCACCTCACTGGGAATTGTACTGAGACCACCTAACTCTTTTCATAGTTGGTCATCTAAGAGGGGATAATACCCAGTAACTAGCTACTGAGGATGCATTCAAGCTGCAGTGACCTCGAGGTAGAAAGTACTTCATCCCATTCGTATGCAGTTAAATTCCCTCGGGTTGTGTATCTCAAAGTGTGACTACAACAGTTTCCAGATGTTTCATATCTGCTCATGCTCTATAAAGAATGATGGCTAAATTGCAGTTTAGTGACCTTAGAGATATAAAAAGGAGGAGGGGGAGAGGTGGCTGGCTGGCAGAGAGCTTTACAGTAATGGGATCTCTGCCAGTATCATTCATGCTTGAGTCAAGGACTTTCATTTCCCAAAAAGAACTGAGGATTAGTACAGCTTCTACAGCCTGCCCTGCAAACAGACATGTCCTCCCCACAGATGTGGTGGTGTGTAGGTATTCTGGAGTCACCTCTCCTTGTTGTGTTAATGAACATAGCAGAGATGGGGCTGCTTACTGTCAAAAATCCTGAAGTAAATGGTAGCAACTAATAACTCGAATATCATCTATTTGCCTTCCATGCTTCTGGCCAAGGTGGGCTCTGCAAAGCCACCTTGGAGCATGTCCTGGTGCCAGCTGGAGAGCCCTGTTTCAGTGCAGTATCCTTCCATCTCAAGCTTCAGGGCTGATGCCTGAACAACTACTTTGTGTTAATTGTTTCAGAATTGATGTGTTTTGTTGGGTTTTTTTTAATCTCCCATGGGCCCTCAACCTCATTTCTAACAGTGAGCTACACAGGAGTAGGCAAGAACTCTCTGCTCACCATAATTTGGCTTGAAGCTTTTATCATCTTCTTTTGGTGGCTGCTCTTGCCCTGTGTGCAGCAGTTTGGGATATCGGGGAAGATGCTTCCCGGCTCCCTGAGCTGTTCTCAGGAGCTCATGTAATGTCTGGGCTGTTTGTTTTTTCTTGTGACCCAGGATCAATAGGTTGTGCTGTTTCCAAGTGAACTGCTGCTAAATGGCTCTCTTAACTACATCTCTCGTTTTTGTTCCTAAGCAGGCCTGCAAATTTCTGGGCATGTAAAGGCATATTCGCTTTGAGGAAAGCCTGCTGTACATTGCCTGTTTCAGAGCAATTTTCATCTAGGAGATTAGCAGAGCAGCACAGGGACATCTTAATGTACATTTACAAACTCAGAGTTGCTTTTCCAGGGCATCTATTCTAGTTTCCAGGTTTGGAAGGTGCTTTCAGCAAATATTTTCTACTGTTCACTTAGCGTTGACTGTTTCTGTAAATGTTCTGGCCAGGCAACTTATTCAGGAGAAATAGTCCCAGAAAGGGACATGACTAAAGTGAGGTCAATACATAATTTAAAAGATTATTTACTACTTTCCTTGCCCAGCATCTTATACTCTGTTGTGTGTCATTCTCATCCCTGTAATGGATTAGCTTGTTCTCCATAAAACACATGATGGGGATGTATTTTTGCCATTGAAAAAGCCTCCAGTGGCAGAAAGGATGAACTCCAGATGAGCAATGTATTTTCATCTCCGTATTTCCTCAGCCTGTACAAACTCTTCCTGCCGTTTTCCTCCCTAGAGCTGTGAAAGGTCGGGATGCTGAGACCTGCTCTCTGTTTTGCAGTGTCAGGAGGTATCTCCCCTCCCACTGAGGGTTGTGGACTTTTTTTTTTTTTCCTTTTGACAGTGCTTCTCCTTGCCTCTGGCCTGCAGAGCCCTGGCACTAGCTGTGCTGTGAATTAAATGTTCTTTGTCCACAGATCAGGCCCCTTCCAGAGTCCCTGCTGGGATGCCCTTTGGGAAGGGATGGAGTTAAAATTCAGTCAACTAGCATCTCTTGTCGGGACCAGCCACAAGTCAAGCTCAAGGTTAAAGATTTGAGGTGTAGGGGCCAAATGAGTTTAGGATGGTTTCTATAAGCCTCAATTTTGATTACATGAACACTGAGGAACTCCTACTTTATTGTAACCCCGCCTTATCCCCAAGGGATTAATTAAACCTAGCTGAAACAAGGAGGGAGGTCCCTTTGGGTAGGAAAATGATGACACTTTTAGACTTTTTCCTGCATTTGGAGAACACAGTAGGTGGATAACAGCTATAAGAATTGTGTGAAAACTCACTTTTGGAATAACTTGAGAGTATAACAAAGAAAGGGTCTAGGAATGTGTTTTCATTTTTGCAGAAGTGTGATGATGATGATAGGACTGCTCGCTGTGAGCTTTCATTCTGTCCAAGATGAAACTATTAAGAGAAGCCACACATGCGCAAACCCCTTTGCTCTGAAAGCTCCTGTGCTCTGTGTGTGTGCTGCTGCAGTCTGAACGTACCATTTGTGTTTTGCTCTATTTCAAACACATCTCCCTTTTGCTCTCTCGCTCTCTCTTTGTCTTTGGAAAATGTTAGGGCACTAAGCTGTGCGGGCTGATGGTGCCACATATCCTTTGTACACACACACAGAGACTCAGAAATAAATATCCCTGCTGCGACCTGGAAGCTTTCTCTTCATAATAGTTTGTGGGCACACACACAGAGCGAGTGGCAAGAGGAGTCCTTAGGATGCTCTCCATACCTTTTGTTTGATGTGTGGGTTTGTGTACAGTAAATTAAGACTCGTGCTTGTGGAGTGCATCTTTTTATGTAAGAAGGTCATGTAAGTGGGGCAGGTCAAAGAATCTCATGTCCCACTCTAAGCAGCTTTGACCCATCAGACTATTACTCTTAATTTGATAAACTAAACACTAGATTGATAATCCTGCTTTGCTTTTTCCCCTTCTCCTCTTTCTAAATATATCCGTGTGTGTCTGTCTCTTGACTGCAAAGTTGTATCTACCCCGCTCCATAGATTAATCATAAATATGGATATAGATGACAGAAGGTTAAGGGCATGGTGGGAAGGCTAAGCAACTCTGCTTCACTTATCATTGCTACAGTGGATGTTTAGGGGGGTGCCTCACCCACCCCAGCTTCTCTGCCACTTTTCAAGTAGCGTCAAGAACAAAGGTATTAGAACAAACAGGTCATGAACGGACTAATTTTAATCTTCCCTTGCTGTGTGTAGTTAGCTCTGTCTGAGCAAATGAGTCTCCCACCCTCTGTGCTCTCTTGAGTAAATAGGGAAAAAAAAAAAAAGCCTTATAATTTTTAGTCACTTTGGGCAGATTTACACAGAGGTGTAGAGAGTCAGACCTCTCAGTTGCTGTATATCACCAGGATGAGCAAGGGTTTTTGAAAGGGCTGCTCAGTTGCTGGCAAATATTGGTAGACAATCATTCAAATGGATGTTAGAGTTTTGGAACATTTTTAAGGTACAAGGTCATATTCTGGGAATGAAAGACCAAGGACTTTCTTTTTTGCATTGAGCAAGCTGGACAAAATATGAATTAGAAGTAGTTAAAAAAACACCAATAGTTCTGAAAGTGTCAAGTTGAAGATGAATGAAAAACATCCCTCTGTGTTGTTCAGAGCTACATGGACAGGTGTGTTGTGTGCCAGGTGTGGGAGGTTATTCCTCAACTGTACCAGCCCCGGTGCAGGCTCTGCTGATGTGCAGCCCGCAGTTTGGGGCAACATGTTTTAAGGAATAGGGAAAGTAGCAGGAGAGAGCCCAGAGGGGAGCAGCAGGCTTTCTAAGGGGCCAAGCAAACACGACCTGCACAGGAAGGTTAAAAGAACTAGAGTCATGAAAGTTTCCTTGTTCTAAGTGGAGAAGACAAAAAGAAATGTAAGAGTCTTTGTTCCTATAAATTGTTCTTTTAAAGGTGGTATTGATCTATTGTGTTGGAAATCCTCAAGACTAGAAGTGATAGGTTAAATACTAAGACTACTTTCTAACTCAGAGATTAGGAAATTACTGGAAGGGGTTAGCATAGGTGGGAGGATGTGGAGTCGCTTTCATGGGAGCTTCTTTGAGCCATGTAGGCAGATATTCTCCAGGAGTGGATTTGAAGGTATATTTGATCCTATCTCAGTGTTGTGGACTAGACCAAATAATTTTCTTGAGGTCCCTCATGGTTCCACCTTGCTGCAATGTCTGTGATTCAATGCAGTCAAACCAATCTGACTTCCATATAAGCTGGGTGTCTTTTTTCTTCACCCTGCTAAAATTACTCAAGTCTGAAACAGATGAGATAACAGGAAAGGAGTAAATTTTATGTAAGCAAACTTTTCTAAATGCTTGTTGGGTTTGTTTTTTTTACTCAATCTCTTTTAGGAGATTATTAAGGAACAAACTTGTCATGGGATATGAGATAAAGCTGTATCATAAATAAAGTAATAAGAAAAATAAAATTTACTGAATAAAAAGAGAGGGAATATATAGCCGATTCTCAGCGTGAAAGGATGCCTCAGCTCAGTGGATGTGTCACTGAGCTGTATTATGTCTGGTGTTTAATATGGATTAATAACCCAAAAAAAGGAAGAATACTTAGAAGGAAAAATGTGTAGATAATGCAGCAATGCTTAGGTTACCCAAGCCTGGAAGAGACACCAAGGAGGTCTGGCAATGAGCTTGCTGAGGCAGTTTACAAGTGTCACAAGAGTAAATGAAATGCAATATGGCAAAGGCAAGATGATGCACTCGGGAAACAACACATTAGAATTAGTCATGCTCGTTTCTGGGTTCTAAAATAATTGTAGCCACTCAAAAGAAAAGAATAAAAAAAAAAACAACCTCACGGCTGTGAGCAACTCAGTGAAAACATTTGTTCAGTCTGTAGTGATGGTGAAATAAAAGCATGCAAGATGAGAGAGTGCATTAAGAAAGGGGGAGAGAATAATAGATAAAATAATACAGTACCATTATATAAATTGATGGTACGTGCTCTCCTTGTACGCTCTATTCAGTTTACTCACCCCATCTCACAAAAGAAAATAACGGAAATAGAAGAATGACTGGAGAAAGGGAACAAAAATGACTGGAGTCTTTTAATAGCTTCTTCATAAATAATGATTAAAAAGAGCAACACTTTTCTTGAGAAAAGACAAACAAGAAGCATTGTGGCAAAGGTATAGAAATAGTCACCACAGAAAAGAAGTTCACTCAGCCATTCCTGTTTACTTTTCATTTTATTAGAAGAACAATAGGGGAAGCAATTACCTGAAAAAGAAACACTTTAAACCCCTGAAGAAGAAATACTCTTTTACAAAATGACTAATTAACACAGGGAACTTGGTGCCACCAGATACCTCTGAAATCAGAAACTTAGTAAGATCTCGATGAGATTCAAAACAGGCTCTTATTCGGATATTAGTGAGATTCACAGATTAAATAGAGAAGCTATGAAGATACGAAATATTGGAGGAAGTATTAACTAAGATATGAGGATGCAAGGGGTCTTGGATCTTCCTGTTCCAGGTTAACAACAACAAAAAAATCACCAAATGACTTGACAATAGGAAGCAATCTTCCGTTGCAACAGATCATTGCATATGTGGCCAGTACAGGGTATTTGGGTAATTTCTGCTTGTACAAGGCTTTTGCAGAGATAGGGTGTGGAAGAGGTGAACTGTTAGTGTCATTGTATCTGTCTTTTGAATTATGGTATTTGAAGAGTTTGGCAATAAGGCAGCTGGCTTCCAGTTCTGATTCTGCCACTGGCTCATTTTTGGGTGTTTCACATCTTCTTTTCTGCTTCTGTTTTCCTGTCTGAACATAGGGTGGATGTTCAGATTGGTGCAGCCTCGTGGCTTAGGAGACTTCTCAGGCTTAATCAGCCTGTTTGTGAGTCACTGGAATGTGCTGAGATGAAGTGTGCTATTGATACCTGTTCAGTGAAAACACCCTGACAGTACGATAGACTGTCATGTCGCGGTGTTCATGCACTATTTTAGTCTCCACCTAGGCACGTGTTCCCCTGCCTCATGCCTCCCTGTGGATGTATGGCCAGACCCAGAGTGCTCAGGAACCTCCCCATGGGTCAGGATCCCCTTGGCAAGACATTATAAAAACACAGATTAAAAATGTCCTATCCTCCCCTGCCCACTCTTTTTGTCCTACCTTCCCATTTCCTCTGTGCCAGTATCCTTCCTCCCTCAAATCAATGTTAATAACCACTTGTACCAACTATGCTCAAACCTATTCCTGTGCCTGCAGCTCTGCCTTGCCTTTTCCGTCTGCATTAGTCTCACTCTAGGGCAGTTTCTTGCTATGCATGTTGTAAGATGAACCTCATCTTCTGTCATCTGTCAAGTACTGAGTCAAATCTAGCTTCCGTCTTAAAGTTCATGATTTGGGAATATTGGTCTTATTTTTCAGGAGAAGCAAAGACATATGTTTGGTTTGGGTTTTTTCTTACATGAAACTTGCACGGAATTCACTCTTTTAGCAGAGTAAGGAGAGGAAAGCATCAACTGCATACCTGCAACCTATGCACCTCCACCCCACCACACCCCACCTAGGTGTCAGCTGTCCAATATACTGTGCCAAGATACACAAATATGTACATCCCTGTGTTTTTCACTGCAGCTGTGATTTCTCTACATGATGACACACGTGTTGCTGTGAGTTCATGTTCCCCTTATTCCCCGGTGTCCCATCTGGCAGTCTTTGTAGCTGCTATGGAACACACATTTACAATTCCCATCAGGCAAGCTTGGCCTAAAATACAGTTTAAGTATTTGAATAAATGGTTGTGGTTGAAATCTGCCCCAAGTGATAGAGGAATGTTTAGTCATCTCCTTACTAGGAAATAATCGTAGCTAGCACTTGATTGGTACTTTATATTTCTTAAGTGCTTTACTAATTAATCCTCAGGTACCACCAGCACACCTCATGCTTGATTGTTCGCACCAGGAGTTGAGCACTGATTCTCTGACCCTAGAAGCAAGAGCCTTCCTTTACTGTCGGACTGAGCTCCACTAGCCTGCCTTCTTAGGGTGTCTTCAGCCTCTCTGTCCCCCAGCTTCAGGACCAGGGAGGGTAGATTGCTGCATTATTAGTTTGTGATGCTATCTTAATACCCACCATAAATTTGAATGAGCAGTAACCTCCCCCGCCACCCCAATTTCCAAGTAGAGAAACTGAGGGAGAGTTTTTTCAGGACTGGACTTACAGGTGCTTTCATTCCCAATTCTGTCC
>NW_010336373.1:240642-251524 GCF_000700745.2 Antrostomus carolinensis | reverse complement strand
AGCAGGACCCCCTGCCTCACACAGCAGGATATAAAGAAAGAGAATGTGAGAAGGGAAGGAGATGGACGCCTCTCCCACTGCAGTGGCAGGGAGCTGCTGGGGTCCAGGGAGATACTTCTCTTCCTACCCATTGAAAACAATGCCCCTCCTCTAGATAGGCTTCAACCGGCAGAGAGCAAATAATGATTTAGATTTTTTTTTTTTCCAAAATCAATTAGATTCTTTCAGTGGTAGAAGCAATTTGTGTGACTTTTAATCTTTTGCCAGCTCAGCCTGATCAGCACTTTTTGAAGAATGTGGAGCCAATGTCTCTGCTAATCCAGGTAAATCAGCCATATCTGGAGACAGACAGACAGAGAGGGAAGGAAGGGAAGCTATTAAAACCAAGGAAGGCCCATCTCAGGACTAAAAGGCATCAGTGAGGTACCTGATTTATGGGAGGAGAGTTGCCTTTCAGTCATTTTTAATGGAATATTATTAAAGGAAAATCAGGAGCTGTGAAACCTTTTGTGTCTCGTCTCCTAATGTATTTATTTCTGCAGCAGGGAACCCTGTTAACCCCAACAGGTAATGTATTCCTTGTCTGGCACAGGTGGCAAGGTCATTCCCTAGAAATTTTATTATGAAACAGACTCAGTTAAATATTTGCACATGAAAAGACTAACTCAAGGTTTTGGGGGTCTGAAATCGGTTTCCAAGCAAAACTGCCTAGTACAGCCACTGAATCTTCCTGCATGTCGGTATCAAATACCATCATTTTCATGTCTCTCTGGCTTTTTTCCCTTTGCCAACGCAAATGAGTTTAGATAGATAGACAACTAGATAGATGCTTGCCTAAGGCAACGTCAGCCTCTGGGCAAAGGTCAGGTCACGCTTCTGCATTGCTTTCCCATAATTTTTCTAGCAGGCTAATAGTTGAGATTGTCGTCATTGTAAGGATGGTGAGTTCCACGTAGCAAGTGACACACAAGCCTCAATCCTACAAACACTTAAGCACCTATTTAATTTTCTGTGCTGGGTGTAGTCTTGCAACAGTTGCTGACAGTTCCCCACAAATGACTGTATTGAAATGACAACCCCAAATTTGACTGATGTAAAGACTTGGCTTTCTCGTGATACCAAGGAAGACTCTACAAGAGTGAAGATTGCTGTACTGGATGTGTACTTTGCTTTCTTCATTCCAGCTGTCAGACCCTTCTTATCTCCTCCTTGGTAACACTTTCTAGTGCGTGCTAACATCCTTACAAAGTTGCAAAAGCACTTTTTCATTGGATTTCTAACTAGGATGGTACTGTTTGCGTGAGAGGAGGTTCCTAGAGGTATTTACCATTTTGGTTACCATAATGGTGTTTTGCTCAATGTTTTGCCAGTCGATGGGGGTTGACAGAAAGGACACCGGCACCAACCAAAAGAGTAAGCTTATTTTACTGATTATTTTGAGATAGTACAAAAAGGGAATAAGACAGTAAGCAACAGAATAAGCTAATTATATTGCTAAGCAACAACACAAAGTTAGGCAATGCATCTAATCACAGAATCACAGAATGGTGGGGGTTGGACCGGACCTCAGGAGATCATCTAGTCCAACCCTTCTGCCAAAGCAGGTTCCCTACAACAGGTTGCACGAGAAAGAGTCCCCCTACACCAGGTTGCACAGGAAAGGGTCCAGGTGGGTTTTGAACATCTCCAGAGATGGAGACTCCGCAGCCTCTCTGGGCAGCCTATTCCATTCCATCTAATCATTACTACATAAAGTTAGCAATAGTGATTAAGAAAGATTCATCACCAATTGCCCTATTTACCATCATCTAGACCCACAGTCACTGGGGTGCCCTGGTGCAGCGAGGGTTTGGAGAACCTCTCCCAGCAATTGGGAAGTCCTGTGCAGTGTGTCCACTCACAAGTGAGGCTACCAAAGAGTCACTGCACGGGGGTCCAGCTTTATAGTACTGTTACCAACTTCAGCAAGTCAGGATGACTTGCGTTTTTCTGTGTGTGGAAACATCTGGTACATCTTCCTCCAAACTGGATTTCACCCAAAGCCTGGCTAGGGCCTGGGGAGGAACCCAAGGGAGTATTTCTATTCTTGTGGTTTTAACCACATATTTCCCAGCTAGTATCTGTTTGGTTTTACTACCTGTTTCAGTTCCGGTCTTAACCACATGCTTCTCAACTGATCTTTGTCTGGTTTCACCATCTATTTCAGTCCTAACCAAAGTCATCTGCTGATTACAAATATTACTGCATTTACTGATGGCCATTAAAAAGCTGTTGATTGCTGTTGCACTATAAATATTATAGCAAATATAATCTTTACAGGGTCTGTCTAGAGGTCAGCAGTTAGCTTGGGCGTGCTACCCATGCCTTGGCATATCAAATGGTCAAGGGGACTTGCTCAAAACTAGAAGAGTTTAGCTGTTGTTGCATTAAATAATGAGCCATGGGCCTTGAAAGACTCTGTGAATATAGATCAGCAAGCTGCATGTGTACGTCTTTACGCTTTTCCTGTAAGGTGTTTCTGTCAAAAGGAATCACCCTCTAGAGTCATTGGTTTCAGACAGAACAGGGACACAGTGGGAAGTGTGTTAACATTCAGATGTTACCACCTCAAAAAAAGGAGAATTGGTTAAAACACAGTTTTGATTTTAGAGGATCAAAAAAGAGAACATCCCAGTGCTTTGCTTTTATTGTACTAGATTTTCTAAGCAGACTTTGTTTAACCAGCTTGAAAGTAGCTGTAACCAAATTAGGCAAAACTACATAGTAGCCTGATCAGGAAGGTGTAAGTTGCCTTCTTCCAGGGCATCCCATGGCATGCCTTCTACAGCAAGATCATGGAACAGATCCTCCTAGAAACTATGCAAAGGCACAAGGAAAAACAAGGAGGTGATTTATGACAGCCATCATGGCTTCACTAAGGGCAAATGGTGCCTGACATATTTGGTGGTCTCCTACAAGAGGGTTACAACATTGGTAGATAAGGGAAGAGCAGGGAAGGAATGCCATCCAGAAGGATCTTGAGAGATGCTTGCAAACTGCATAAAGTTCATCAAGGCTGAGTGCAAGGTCCTGCACCTGGGTCAGGGCAATCCCAAGCACAAATACAGGCTGGGTGGAGAATGGATTGAGAACAGCCCTGAGGAGAACTTCTGGGTGTTGGTTCATGAAAAGCTGGACACGAGTCAGTAATGTGCACTCGCAGCCCAGAACACCAACCATATCCTAGACTGCATCAAAAGAAACCTGACCAGCAGGTCAAGGGAGGTGATTCTCCTCCTCTTCTCTGCTCTGGTGAGACCCCACCTAGAGTGCTGTGTCCAGTTGTGGGGCCCCCAATGTAAGAAGGACGTGGACCTCTTGGAGCAAGTCCAGAGGAGGGCTGTGAAGATGATCAGAGGGCTGGAGCACCTTTTCTGAGCAACCTGATCTAATTGAAGATGTCTCTGCTTACTGCAGGGCGGTTGGACTAGATGACCTTTAAAGGTCCCTTTCAACCCAAACGCTTTTATGAGGACAGGCTGAGAGAGTTGGGACTGTTCAGCCTGGAGAAGAAAAGGCTTCAGGGAGACCTTATAGCGGCCTTCCAGTACCTGAAGGGGCTACAGGAAGACTGGGGAGGGACTTCTGACAAGGACGGGGAGTGACAAGATGAGGGGTAAATGAATTTAAACTGGAAGAGAGTAGGTTTAGATGGGTTATTAGGAAGAAATTATTTCCTGTAAGGGCGGTGAGACAGTGGCACAGGTTGCCCAGAGAAGTTGATGATCTTTTGAGGTCCCTTCCAATCCCTAACATTCTGTTGTGGCTTCCCCCTCCCTGGGAGTGTTCAAGACCAAGTTGGATGGATGGGGCTTAACAAACCTGGTCTAGTGGAAGGTGTCCCTGCTCATGTCAGGGGGGTTGGAACTAGGTGATCTTTAAGGTTCCTTCCAACTTAAACCATTCCATGATTCTATGCCTGCCAAATGAGATTCAGTACAGCTTAGCAATGTGTGTCATCATTTGTGTATGGGCATACTAAGAGAAACCCTGCCACTGAGAGTTGACAACACAAGGTAAAAGCTGGTGGAGAGTGAAGACCTCAAGCAAGCCAGAAAACCAGGTTATGGTCTCAGTATTGCTGGCATAAAACTGACATGTAAATAGTTATTTTAGCTTCCAAGTTTACCACTGACGTATCTCAGCTGGACTTTGGTCTTCTACTGGAGGGTCTGTACATGCTAACATAGGCATGGGTTTTGCCAGTTTCTTGTGATACCTTGGTATTATCTCATTCTGGTTCAATTGTAATGTTTTATTGCAACCATAATAGACACAGGTCCATTTAAATTCTCTTAAATTCCCTGTGAGCTCTAGAAAGAGCTGCCATGCCAAGGGTATTTTGCATCAAATGGTGATGCAAAAGTCATTACTGATAGTTGGGGTTTGGTGCAGTCATGTAAAGATCCCAGTTATATGGGCCACAAGAGCTCTGAGAGCTCTATTTTTCTGGACAGGGCACTGTGTTTTTGCTGTGCAGCAAAGCTTTGATGTAGCACATTCAATGAAAAGTTTCCCAGTGGGCTTTGAAGAGGTGGGCTCACAGAAAAGGCTAAATTCAAACTAGTTGGAAAAGTGGATATTTTTCCCCAAGTGGCAAAGTGATGATCTTGCAAAAGTTTTCCATTAGCAAATTTCAAATAGTCAAAAGGTTCTCCGTTTTTCAGTTGGAAGATTTTTCTCCATGTGAAAAGTCTTTTCCTTTTCTTTTGAGAAAAAAACCCCACAGATTCTTCATTTATTCAGAAACCAAAATTTCCATCAAAAAAGTGTTTCAAAAGCCAATTTTCAAGCAGATGCAGATCCATTCTTTCTTGAATCCAAAGACTGTGGCACACACTCATCTGCAGTTGCAGTTGGCTTCCCAGCCTCTCTGCCCTACACCTCCCCCAAGGAGACAGCACCTGAGAGTCCAGTCCTGTTCCTTAATCCCAGTAAAGCCCCATGTGCTGCAGCTGGTCCCCAAAGACAGCTGCACCACATAAAACAACTATGCACAAAATATCCTGACATACTGTATGCTTCCTTAATATAATATTTTCTTTAATACACTCCCGCACCCTCCTCCTACTTCCATGCTTTCCTCCAAGGGCACATGAGCCTTTTTAATTTTAGGTTTTCATTTTGTTTTGGTAGATTACGTTTTTGTTTATTGCTTTCTGTCCCTCTGAGGTTCCCATACAAGATTTAGCTGCATCTGGCTTTTATTTGAAGAAAGTCCAAGCTTGCCTCTCTCCTGACCTCTCTGGGTTCTTTATTTTTTTTTTTTCTTTGTTTTTGTGTGTGTGTGTTTGTGTTTCTCATAGCTAGGAAGCTCTTGGGCTTCTCTGATGCCTTTTGACATGGGATGATGGTCTGTTGTCTTTTGACTGTGACTTTAGAGGTGGAAAAGAATTAGGATGGAGTGTGGTGATTGTTTAATTAAGATATGTAATGTATATATTCAGAGGTGTGTATATAATTTGTGTACATACACACGTGTGCACATGTATGCATGTCTTTCTGCTAATTGCTCTGAGCCTCTTTCTTGCTTTCCTGTGCTGGCATTCAGTGTTTGCTACGGGGGAAAGCAAAAGCAGGGAGCACACAGAAATGTCACAGCTGAGAGGGTTTCTGTAATCCTCCAACATATGTTAAACATTAAAGCTCCTTCAGCAAGTCTGATGCGCTCACAGTCATCATGGGACCAGCAGTTAAAGCGCCCCAGTGCTGCCAGGAAAACGTTATCCTGGCCCTAATTGAGAGCGACTTAACTAATGTTTCATTTCCTAATTAGTCCTTGTCAGCCGCTGGAAGGCCGCGGATGCTGCTGGTGGCACGGGGCCCATCGCAGCTGTAATTGAAGTTGTTCTGACAGTCTGGGGCTTTGGGGTGATCCATAAAGTAAGGCTGATGGTTTGGGACGAAATTGGGTGGTGTAGGAGAGAGGGTCAAGCATCAGCTGAGGCACACTGCAAGCGTGCTGTGCCAAACCTGAATGGTCACGAATCAACTCTGAAATGACAGAGATGGCAGAATAACAGTGAGGGAATGAGAACATCACTCCGTGCTGTGCTCAGTGGGAGCGCAGGTGGCTGGAGAGAGCTAGCCAAAGGGAGCTGCTGGGGCTAAATGGAGACGGGGAAGAGAAGATCCTTTCCTGGAGTAGAGCTAATGGGCAAGGACAGGCCAACCATGAAGAATGCCATGCTCACCCTCAGAGCACAGAGCACCAAGATGTACTTTGCCTTGAACTTGTGTCTCAGAGCAGAGGAAAAGGTATCTCAGTGAAGAACAGTATCTTTCTTAAGAGGTCTCGGCCTCTTCCTGAAATTCATCCTTGTTGTTCTCTGGCATGAGTTTGGTGGGAAGTGCTCAGCCTCAGCTCCTTCACTTTTGAGCGCCGTGGCTGAGCTCTTGCCTTCCTCACCATCACTGGATGTCCCCCATCTCAACTGGGATGGGGTGTCCACGTTGCTTTAGTGATGATGTACCAGGAGCAGAACCAACACACACGGCAGGAGCACCCTCCTGCCATGCAGGGGCCATGGGTGCCCAACACAGTGTCACGTAGGCCTGGAACAGGGTGTTGGGCTGGTGACTGGAAAAGAATCCTCTTCCAAATGGAGATGGGAGAGGAAGAGGAACCAAGTTTGCAATCACATTAGAGCCAGGAAGAAATGATTTGTGGTTGCTCAGCAGGGAGGGTTATGATGCCTTCACAGAAGATGCTTGCCAAGAACTTTGGTAAATGGTGGACTGGGATGTATCTGTTAGAGGAACCTGGCTCATCACACAAATCCCAAGAGTTGTTAAGGAGAGTTTCTGGGCACCCCTGGACTTGGCAAACACAGCTGGGTGGGCAACAGGAGGGCTGCAGCAGGAAAACACAGTCGGAGTCAGCTCTGAGGTTTGCATGGTTCCTTGCTGGCTTCCTCCAGCCAGGCAGCCCCACCTGCTGTCCCACTGGCTCTGGGAAGTGGGGCAGATGGGATAAAAGCATCTCTGTGGTGGGGCTGTGCCGACTGCTCAGCCTCGGGTCCTGTGGCACTGCTGGCCGTGTGCTGGGCTGTTGCAGCGCTGCCCATGCCTCAAGCAGCCATGACCCTCACGAAGGGGCTCTGCAGGTCACAGGGCATGTCACAAGAAGCACATGTGCAGTTTAGCAGGCAGTGGTATCAGGGAGAGGACAGTACCCTTAACCTGTGATAAATCCGTGCCTCTCCTTGCTGACACTGTTGACACTTTCTTTTCCTTCTAGGGCTGTAGCTCTATCCAAGTCCCCACCCAATAGCTTTCAAGGAAGGAAAAGCCATAGGGAACCCTATGTACTCCCAGGATACCTGCCTTCCTTCACAGGTGCTCTCTGTGGGTGCAGGTGGGAGGTGACTAGGACTACCTCTGGCAGATGGTGTCAGGGAAACACCCCATAGCAGGCCCAGCATTCAGACCCATAACTAGGGATTGTCAGGGGAAAGATCTCAGCTCAGCCCCAGGGCACTCTTAGGCTGAATGAGGTGCCCCACAGTCCATTGGGTGAACTGGTACAGTGTGCTGATGTAGCTACTCTGTACAGTCTCTCTCTGTCCCCAAACCATGGTGGGATGGCTATCTGGCCACCCCAGATCACACAGGCTCATCCCAGAGTGCACAGGTATCAGGACAAATCTCTGGGTGGATGTGCAAGTACTGTGGTGGTTAAGAAAAACCCAACACAGCTAAATAGCTCTTTCCTTAACATATTCAGTGGTCCAGGCTGTGAGTGGACAAGCGAGAATGGACTTTTAGCACAGTGTCAACTGAAAGGAGAGGGCTGGCAGTTGGTGCCAGGTGGTGTATTGACGTAGTGGGAGAAGGGAAGTTGGAGTGTGCTTGTCTATAAGGGTGATACTCAATATACACATCTTCTTCCAGAGACTCCCCTGTTTCCGATCAAGAACATCATAAAGGAAAAAATGGGCTTTAGGGTGCATATGGAGTCCCACAGTGTATGTGATGTGCATAGCACGCCACCCACAACATACAGCTTGCTCCTGGCGCATGCCCAGGTGATTTCTCCCTTCATACCAATCAAGTCGCTTGACCTTGGTGCCCTCTGTGAAGCTGTGAACTCCAAGGCAGCATAATGAATTCCCACTTCATCCCAGGTGCCTGTCAACCTCAAGCTCCCGCAGTAAGGTGACGGGGGAAAGAGGGGGCTCGTGTCTCTTTACCAAAGCAGACTGGCTCTCTAATGCTCCATTAGCATACCACACACAAGCATTCAGCTTTTAATTAGTTACGTGGTGTGATAATTAAGTAGCATTTCTCCACAATTTTTCTCTTGGGTGGAGTGGAGGGGAGGGGGACAGCGTCTGTTGGGGATGGGGGTTGAGGTTGCTTTAACGTTGTAATTGCGACCCCGAGGAGAGGCAGAAGCGAAATGCAAGCTCTCCTGGGGATAGCGGTGGAAGCCCCTCTCCCATCTCCCCTCCCACTCCCACTGGCACGGGCTTACCCTCCTTCCCCCAGCAACGTGCTCGGTGGGTAGTAACATCTTGCCTGGAGCTGAACATATGCACGCTCAGATCCTGGTGGGCTGAAGAAGATCTAGCCTCCTGCCTAGATTGACAGCTGATTGTACATACAGGACCGTTAGGGAGAGGGGAAGAGGCTGAAGAAGGGAGCTTGGGATCGGCAGAATCGCAGGCGTTTCTGGGGTTGGGGAGCTGTACCCAGAGCAAAGGGGGAATAATCAAAATGAGGTTTCACGGTGACATGGCAGAGCAGGGTGTGAGTAGCCCAGGGCAGGACCAGAGCTGGTGGGAAGTCCTGCACCATGAAGTCTGTGTCGCATTTGGCTCTGTAACATGGGTGGGAGGGGAAAACAGCTTTCCTACCGTCAGGAACAGCAAGAGCCTGTGCCCAGCTGCATCAGGGCAAGTGTGGCCTCCTCAGCAGGGAATCTCTTATCGGAGAGCGGAACAGGTATAATTGATCCATGCAAAGCAGTGGCAGGAACAAAATAAAGCCTATTACCAAAGCGGCCTGTTGTTTCAGCAGCGTGCACACCATTGGGCTGCTTATGACAGGGAAACAGATGGTAATTCTGCGAGACCCGCACATCCTGGCACACGTGTAGATTCAAAGAGTTACTGCATCATGAAACAGGCAGATGCAAGTTTGTTAGGATATGAAATAAAATACAATTTCATAATGAACTCGGCGGCTATACCATCCCTTAATCAGTTCAGAATTGTCTCCATTAAACGTCTCCCCACTTCCCAATCGGAAACTCAAATGAATATGAACGTTAAAAGATGGTGGGCCTATCTGCTCTTAAGATATGCAGAAGCAAAGATTGTGATATATCTTTGAAATAATCTCCAGAAAAACCTTTGGAAAATATCCAGTGGTCCTTAGACTGACAAGGCAACATAGATCTCTTCTAGGCCTGTTAGGAGATCACTGCCAAACCATGCCCTTGGGCTTTCATCTGCTAAGGTGAGGTTCACCACGCGACTTTCCATGCTTGCCTTGGCACGTCAGGCACTTCTGCCTTATCCAGGAGAGACGGATTTATGTCCTCAAAGTGTCGAGCTCAGAGGCTGCTAAAGCACAGGTACATTTTCTCCTCCTAGGAAACCTTCTTCCAGCAGGCAGCAGTGTGTGCTTTATCACGGAGTATTGCTAAACTTCCCATTTTCACTCCATTCTGTTCCTAACCAGGTGAGGGGACATCTTCTCCAGGGCAGCTCAAAATGGGAGTAGGATGTTTGTTGTAAGGGACACCATTTTGATAGCTGTGTCTTTGCTGCTGTGGGGAAAAGCTGTCTGTCCACAGCAATGACCAACAGCTGCTCCAGAGGGCTCTTCTCCATGTCGTGGAGACGGGCATTCTAGGAGGCAAGGCAGGAGTTTCTGTTAAACTTTCCAGGAGTTTAACAAAGGTCGATTGCAGAAATGAAGCGTTAGGTCTGCTGTCACTGGCTTTTGGTCACTGTGTGCGAAAGGACAGGGGACACTGAGCTTCCATGAATCTCGCTACAGGTGGACAAGGGGTTGAATAAATGGTTGCAGAGCTGTTGCACATCTTTGAGCCTAGGGTGTTGTAGGGGTGTTCGGGGAAAGTGTTGTGAAGTTCTGCTGGTGAAAAAGGGGAAGCCCTTTGCCTTGATAGCAGCTCACTTGTCTGTTGTTAGGTAAGTCTGAGGATGAGACCAGTGCTTTGCACCTTTCCTGCTCTCCCAGCCCAGCCTCCCAGCTGGGCCAGTACCCCTCACTGCTGCCCTGCTCTCTCAGCCCCGGACCTATTTTACCCCAAGGTTATTGCTCCTGTCTAAATGTGTTATGATATATTAAAGTGTCCAGTGGGAGAATCATCTGCAATTACCAGAACACTTTTTCCATTGATGAAGCTAGACTTGGAGTTTGGAGAACAGGACATAAAAGACCAATAGAATAGAGCTTGATTGATAGCTGGCATGATTGCACAACTACAGTACCTGCATCCAGACAGCTATAAATTGTACCACGGTGCCTATCAGCCAGCTTCTCTTGAAACATTTGATTAGAGCTTTTTTCAGCCACCCTTGGCCCTGCCCAGCTGCTAGGGAAAGGGCTTTTGTGTGAGAAAGCCTTACGTGATTCAAGCTGAAATCGTGTCCTAAATATTTGAAGCGACATGAATTGGACACCCACATCTTTTTCTGTGATGCTGAAACTGGCTACTAGAACTGCCTTGCAAAATGATTGAGTGTTCAATAGCCAAGGCATAAAAATCGCTTGCCCAAAGTAAAATGACAGAAATGCCAGAAGATTATCTGCTGAAGAGGGTTGTTTTTTTTTTTTTTTTCTTGTTTTTCATCTAGGCAGTGGTGTTTGA
>NW_010336373.1:211933-240606 GCF_000700745.2 Antrostomus carolinensis | reverse complement strand
CATTCCTGGGGAAAAAGGCAGCTGGTTTCTGCACTGAGCTGAGCTGGAACCTGGCTGCCCTCATGTCCCATCAGGAAGCACCATAGCGGTGTCACATGGGCACTTGGTTGTGCACCATGCCACACTCACAAGGCCATGCTGGTATCTTCACATGGCACATCACTGTGACATGTGGATCCAGCAGACCATTCCTTCCATGGAGTGACTTCCTTGGGGAGTCTCTCCACTGGGCTTTCCGGCATGCTGTAGTGGGACAACGAGAGTTTCCCCATCCCTCAGAGGAGGTCATTAGCAGAATAGGGAATTGAATCCCACGCAGGTTTCTGCATCCTCTCCTGCCCTTTCCCCTCTACTGAGAAAGCTCTGGGCTGAAGAGCGCCCAACCTGTGTGAATATGTGAGTCACGTTTTGCTAAGCTGTGCACCTATGTGAGTGTACTACCGAGTTTAAATGACAATGGGCAGAGACCTCCCACGCAGAGCTGTCAGAGTAGCATGTATTTATTTATTTATTCTCTTTTTGGTAATTTAGTCTAAATCAATGTGACACACACTGGTATGTTTACCAGTATAAATCAACAACAAAATATAGTTCTGTCCTTGTTATATACACAGGCTGGCATATCCGTCTACTTGGCAGAGAGGGCTCCAGGGGCCTGACAATGAAACTTCCCTGAGGGAATGCACTTTTGCATTCACTTCCCAAATTGTCTATTGCCTCTGCAAGCACTTTTTCTTTTACTAATGAGAATAATAAGCTTTCATGTAGAGACACTTGCAACATGTGTTTACTGCTGCGAAAGAATTTAGATAGAGGCTTAAAGGAAAGCAAAATAAGGTATTGTCTAGGATATCTCCTCAAGAACAATGTCATTTAAGCAAGGGAACTCAGGATTGTTGAGGATACTTGAACTTGGTTGTGGGGTTCTTTTGATGGAAGCAGAAATGAAATAAAACCACTTAGCAGCTCTGAATCAAAATACTGGCTACATTTGGCAGAAATCTGTGAATCAAATTATTCTGGTATGCGTAGCTATTAAGCAAAAGCTGAATGCATTTCTCAATACTTGATTTCTTCAAGTATTTGAATGGGAAAGGAAGTAAGTACCACTCCATTTCCATGGAACAGAAGTGCAGAGGAAAGGAAGGATTTTCATAAGCTAACTCAAAAGACCGGTGTCCAGCTTGAGCCTCCTAGTACTTTTTGTTTCCTTCTTGTCACAATATTCGTACATTTCCGTATCAAGACCCCAAACTGGTGAAATTTCAGCATGACATTCATGCCATATGAAAGAAAAGCCTGACTGGGGAGAGCGCAAATAGTTAGAGGGAAGAATGATGGGTCTGCCTTTTTCCTTGCTCAGCCCTTTTGCAGCAGTCGATGGAGCTCTTCCAAATGGGAAGATGCAGGACCAGAAAGGGTTTGCTGGCTGTTTTTCTCATGAAAAATGGGGTGAATCAGCTGCAGCCCACTGACAGCTGTGGAGCAGGTAAAAGGAAAATTAGGCTTTAGCAACCAGCATACGATAGCTGCAGCTATGTCAAGGAAAGCTTTCCTCAAGGAGCTTTGGTATAATGCAATGGGCACAGCCCTGGGGAGAGAAGAAACAAACCTGAAGGAATTTGGGCTGTGGCCTCTTGCCCTCGTGTCCATAGGAAACAGCTTGCTCAGTGCAGCTCACAACCCTGCTTTGCCTTCTAGACACCTCAATGCCAGGAAGATGCAGACCAATCGGAGAGAACCTGGAGAACAGCAGCTAGGATGATTAAAGGGCTGAAGGATTGACTTATTAGGGAAGAAGATTAAAGGAACTAAATATGTCTAGGTTGGCTAAGTGGCAACTTAAAATGGGACATGAATGATAACAATCCACCAGCTTTTGAAGGATGTGAACAGCAAGGGAAGAGAGAGAAAAAGAGAGGAATTGACAAGTCTGGTTCAAGGGGTGAACAGTAACTAACTGAGCATATGCTAATTTGAGTTGAATAACAAACAGAAAAGAATCACAACCAAAATTGCAGATAGCTGATGGGTGTCTTAAAGGAAATAATAGATGCTGAACTGTGAGTTGCATTTAAATAGATGCGTATGATAAGAACGGAGCCCTGTGCTTGAGTAGTCTCCTATGTCTTAGCTGTAGTCCATCAGCACTACAGTCCTTTCTAGGTCTGTCAGTAATTGCTTCTCCTCAGATCATGACTGCTAACAAACGTTGGAGTGAGAAGTCCGTGCCAGGCACTTTACATCCATCCTCGCCAAGGCCAGATCTATTAGGAGTGGAAAAGGGGGGGCTGAGGTTGACATGGGGTGGGGAGGCTGCTCAAGAGCACCTCACGTTCCCTGCCTGTCTCATGGTGGGGATCTGAAGTACTTAAGTGTGCAGTTAACTTTGTAACTTTATCTTGCCAGTAGGATCAGGAATCAGGTTAAAGATTTCATCTCCTCCTCATTTCCTTAATGCAAGTTGTATGGCCATTGCACAGAGCATGTGCTGAGCTGCCAGAAATTCTGCATGTTGAGAAACGTACTATAAAGACAGCGTGAAATGGAGGTGTCAGGAAGCTTCGTCCTGCTAATTAAGCTGGCGTGCACAGAAACATAACTGTTGGCAGTATTCAATTCTGTACCGCACCTTAAAGCTCTGGTGTTGCTGTTGATGTAGCTCTCTCCTCTTGCCCTGCAGCCCCCCAGCTCTCCTCAACCAGCACTCCCCTTGCTAGTGCTGCCTGCATCCTCACCCCCCACCACTGCTGCTTTTCATCCTCCTGTGTACCTGAGCTTCCCCCCAAAAATGTCCCAAGCACATCATCTGGGGGCTCTGCACCCCTCTCGCTTAGCAAAGGCTCTAGATGTCCCACTAGGACATTTCCTAGCGTGTCCCTGCAAGCATGAAAAAGCTGTTTTCTGGATGGGTCCCTGGCTTTGCCGCTGGTAAATCTGAGGTGTGTCCATGGAGAAACTGAATCCATATGTTTTGGAAGTGTGCCAGAGAGCTGGGGCTTGCCAGGAAAATGCCTGGGCTGGACTGTGTTCCAAAATAAGGTCCTCCCCGGATGCAGCTTTCATGGGAGTCTCTGGAAATTGGGTGTAACCAACCAAAGTACCATTTGCAAGAAAGAGGGAGATTGCAGTACTTCTGTTGTCAGTACCAGGTGGCACAAGGCCTAGAGGAGGTGACATTCCTTGCAGTACACTTGGGATAGCAATCTCCCCCAGCCCCTCTATCAGGCTTGTTGGAAAGGCTGATGCCGAGTCCTCCTTTCTGCGCTGTGGGGATGGGGCTTCTTCAGCCCCGTTTCTGCTCCACTCCCCTCTCCTCGCTGCGGTGCAAGGTGTGCAGATGCAGGCATGGCCCTCCCCTGCACCCATGGTCCTGCACCAGTGATGTGTCAGAGGACAGTGCTGGCTCGAGCTCCTGGTGTAATCTCTAGGTCTACATGGTCAACCCTCCACAAGGTATGGATTTACTGGAATCAGAAGGGCTGTAAGGGGACTTCTTACTGCGTAACCAGCCCGCGTTGTACATGCTTCCTCATTGCATGGTGCAGTACCATCCTTCCGCTGAGGTCAGGGCTTAGGGCATCTCTTGATACTCAGGCACAAATAGCCAATATTGCTGGTAATTCCCTGTCACTATAGATTATCTATACAAACAACAGAGCGATGCTTGAGCAGTCGAGGTGGGCAGGATGTAGTGCCAGCAGAGTACAATATGGGAGTGTGTTCTCGTACAATAGGTTCTGCATGATTTAAAGCCAGTCCCCCCCACACATGTGATCGAGTCTACTGCCTGCACCCTCCCTCCTCTGCCCCCTCCTTTTGCACAGAGGCTGTTTTGCAGAAAACACCATGGGGAAAGCAGCTTTTGCTAAATGTTTTATAATGTGCCAGGGAACCTTTATCAAACATTTAATCCCAAACCTGGCTTTGAAGCAGGGAGGCATACAATTCCGTAATTAATTTTTTTTTTTTTACCTTCTTTTGCTAATCGCTGATAAAAAGCTTAATTCTATTAACAACTCGACTTGACAAATTGCACCGTTCAACGGAAGCGTTTAGAAATTAATTACGCATTTTATTGCATTAGATCGGATAAACAGGGGAGTGCCGGCTGAGCAAGAGAGGAGCATCAGCGCAGGGCCTGCTGTTGGGATGGCGGCGGCCGTTTCTTCCACCAGCTCCGAGCGTGCAGTTTACGTGGCTAGAGAATCGCTGACGGAACTGTTTTGCCGTTTGTTTGTTCTGGTCTCTTTGCTGATTGCAAAAGTTCCACGTAGGAGAGTTTATTTTTGTAAAGGTGAATTGCAAAGCTATGGTGAAAATTCAGCTAAGCACAAATTTCTGTACTGAACAGCCTCTGGGGGGGATAGCCAGGCTTTGTGAGTCTAATGAGAATATGGGATGTCTGAATGCACGGTGAGGTGCAGAACCAGTGAAGTGGTATGGGACACAAATAGACAAACTGGGACAGGGGGAAGTCCAGTACATAGTATGTACACCTGACAAGAGGACCTTTGTTTGTTTGTTTTTTTAATATATATATATATGTGTGTGTGTGTGCGCGCGCATAGATGTAGATGCGCATGTAGATAAGTATGCGTAGATACATGCATGCACATGCATCTATGTGTTCTCAAATTCCCTGGTGTGAAATTCAGAAACCATTCATGGTTTGTTGAAGATAGTCCAAAAAGAAGATAAGAAACCAAAATGGCACATGAGTTTTATCTGCCATGCTGACATACCATACCTGTCCCATAATAAGGATATTATGATTCAGAATTGCATTAGCAAAAGTCTGGGTTTGCAATGTAGTTTTCATTTTGGGTCCTAGTTTGAACCTTACTGACATTTGGAAGGAGATTTGGGTTCATTCCTGTTAACCCAGAATGCATGGATGGCATTTCTCTTTACTTCCAGCCTTGCTGCCTGTGTGCTGGGTTGGTTTTTTTCTCAGCTTTGTTTTTATTTCTTAGAGGCACATCAATAACCTTTCTCCTTGGCTGTAATCCATATAGTTGTGACCCTGATGAGTTTCAGTCTGAATCTGGAAAAGGCAAGGAGAAGAAAATGAACTTCATTTCTCACTGCTGCCTCATTTTCTGTTCGTGGGCCCGGTGTAAACGTGGGTGCCTATAACCAGCCCTGTCAGCTGGGAAGCCTTTTCTCTGGGTCAGCACATGCGTGGATGAGGTTGGTTGTGTGCTACGGGGCAGCTCCTGCTTCCTCGCTGCAGACTCCATCCGCAGGGAGGGGAACACATGATGGACAACAAATCCTACATGCCAGAAATAGAGGTGCTTCAGGCCAGGTTGAGCCCTCCTTTTATGTCTCCAGTGAGTCCAGGCACAACCTCAGGAGAGGGAGACAGCAAGGATGGCCATGGCCAGGCTGCCCAGGAAAAGACCCGCTCCCATGGGGAGGCAGGGGGTGACCTGCCCGCACCCCTGCAGCTGCTTGTTGTAAAAAGCAGCCTGTTCCAGCCCCAGTCTTGGCCCTTTTTACTCCCCAGCAGCCCCAGGATGGGCTTCTGGCATCTCCTTCTCCAGCACTTTGCAAAGACAGCAGCTGGGGGCTTGGTTCGTAGTGCTCCCCTGGGTTGTGGGAAATAGAGATGCAGAGGTGTGGGGACGTGGCCAAGGCGCTAGGGAATGGAGGAACACAGGAACAGGGAAGTAATTCATGCCTCCTTGGTGCACATCTCTCTTTAGAGGGGAATTTTCTTTACTTTGGAGGCATCAGTGCTAATTCTTCAGTTAAGGCTAAGTTTATACTTCAGTTTTCAGGCTTATTTTTTGCTTTGTAACCTTTATTAGGAGACACTAATTTGTTTGCACAGTGAGATGTTCAAAACCAGGTAAGAGGCGTCAAGGGGAAGAGGAATTTATTTTTTTTTCCCCTTCTCTCAGAAAATGCAGAATTAAAAATGTTCATGATTTGCAAGATTGTACATTGAGTTAATAATCTCTTATTGCATCCTGAGTTTGCTTGACTCAAACGCTCTCATCTGCTTTGGTTTGCCAGAGCTTATGGTGTCAACACTCCTACACAGGGATTTTTCACAGGCAACAGCTGGGAACCAGAAAGGGGAACCCAAGAAAGGTTACGGCCAGTCCTAGGTAGCTTTTATTAGGGAGGGGAGTCAAGGGGCTGTGGTGATGAAAGACAGTCGGAGCGTAATCTAGTTGTGGGAGCGTGAGAGAGGCAGGAACAGATATACAGATGGTGCATGGCAACTAAGAAAAGAAACATGGTGAAGGAGTGAAAGAAAAATAAATAAAAGTTAATAGAGCTAAGCAAAAATACTGAGAGGAAAAATATAGCGCTGCTGAAAGGGGGAACAGAATGAACTCACAGACAGGCAACAGGGAAGGTGCAGAGAAAAAAATATTAACAATAAAAGATAGATCACAGCGTGCTAGATGGCAAGAAATAAACAGCAAGTTTAGAAAATTTCAAGGAAAACTATTGAGTCAAAATGTATAGAGGGAAAAGAGAGAGAGAGGAAAGAAGGCAAGGTAGGGGAAAAGAAATTCAAAGGCGCCTTTGAAAAGAATACTTAAGTGACTAAGGCATCAGAGCCAAATTACTGTGGTACTCCAGGGGCTGAGGTGTTCAGCAGTGAAACCTGTAGGGATTGCTGGAGAGAGGGGCCAAACTGAGAGTGCCAGGAGCCTGGTGGCAGCCTCCCAGCCTGTCCTCCCTGGGCGCTGCACTGCCCCGCACTCCTGGTCCAGGCCCCTGCACAGCCCTGGATACCCTCTCGGCGAGGAGGAGCAATTTAGGGCAGAGATGCCTGGAAAAAGTAGGGAGAGGAGAAGGGCATCTGCCCCAGTGAGCCTCCCCCCATGGGTAGGGTCTGTGTTGCTTTGGAGGCTGGATGTGCCCTTCCTGGGACGCTTGCTCTCAGCTTGCAAAGCCAAGCCTGATGTTTGGGGTGCCAGGCTGGCATTTTACAGGGTAGGAGCTAAGGGGGGATATGCCATCAGTGTCCAGTGATGGAGGAGGAATTTGTTAGTATTTAAAACTAAATCAGTGCACTGCCTGAAAAAATGATCCTTTGCCCTGAATATTAATGTCAATTTCGCATATGATAATTTAAATTTAATTTACTTGTGTAGGATTCCTTCTCAGCCCTATGCATGAGTGGACAAGTAAATTTGCAACATGACTTCATCTGGCCTTTGTGCTTGTAAAACGATCAAAACACATTCAGCCACAGGCCAGGATTTCCCCATCCCCTCTCTCCCCTGGTGCCATGTTTTCCTTCCCTGTCTTTACAAAGCTGAGCTTGATGGAGCATGGCAATGTCTGATGGTGAATGTGAAAACAGTAAGCAAAAAAATTTCACCCTTGCAGAGTGAGCCCTGGCAAAACCACCACTGTGTTCCTTGCTCAGGTTCCAGGAGCTATTAATAGAGGTCTGCTAAGGTTTATTAATTATACTATTATACCAGGCCTTCTTCGGTATGCATAGTGTGCACATTTTGTTCCCATTTCCCCATGTCTTTCTGTTATCTGAAAAGGCATAGTTGGTGCAAAAACGTTTGAAAAGAGAAGGAAGCGTAGCCAGGCAGTGTGACTCCTATATGTGTCTCCCAGCCCCAGTGTACCCAAAAGACCTTTGTCCTGAGAGCTCAGTTGTAGCTGGGCAAAACAGGAAAACTTGGTGTCCTCAGTGTGTTGGGCAAGTCAGACTTTATTTTGAATTCTGATCCGTGCCAATTGACAGCTCCCTGAAAAACCCACCAGGTGAAACACATCAGTAAGAGTTCGTTATTTACAAGCCTGACATCTAGAAGTGCAACTGAGCATCTCAACTTCCATTAATAGAAGTCAACATGACCTGACAGGACTTTGATCTCCTGAAAATAACACCAGGCTTCTGCGGGCCAGCGGTGGGTGTAGGGCTTGGCAAACAATTTACAAGGGACTCTTCAGGTCCCTTCACTGAAGAGCTTAGCCTTTAAGAGCATGATCCTTTAAATCAGTACTTAGGCAACTAGCCCATTGAGTTTAATGGGATTGAGTGAGCAAGGTTGAAACACAGCTGCAAGCGGTGGTGGAAGTGGATGGAGCTGGAGCATTACTGTATAGCATGAGGCAGATGCACACAGCCCTGAGAATATATTTATTGAACTCACAGGAACGTGGTTCCTGTCACTGGGGAAAGGGCATAGCCATCTGGTTTGCACTGCACTGAAGTATGTTGGAGGCTAGAGGGAGCCAAAAATGACATGGGAGCAGGGCTGGTATAGATGGATGGTGCTGGGGTAGGGAATAGATGGATGCTACTGGGGCAGGGAATAGATGGGTGCTGTTGGGGCAGGGAATAGATGGGTGCTGTTGGGGCAGGGAGGAGGCCATGAAAATAATCAGATGTGTGGAGCTGAGGAAACGTGTGAGAGGTGGAGAAGGGGACATGAGGAAGGGTGGCAGAGAAGCGTAGCCGTGGGCAGCTCAGAGACTGTGGCTGATGGTCCCCAAGGTGGCTGAGGCACCGCCAAAGCGGAGTGGGGGGAGATCTGCAACTGGTTTGTTCCAGTTCAAAAGCAGATCTTGACTGGATGATGTTTGCAACCCTTCTGCCATCCCTCTTTGCAAGCTCCGCAGCTTGAGTAGAACAAATACTCATGAAAAGGAAATTGCTACTGTAAATATTTCCTTCAAATGGGAATTTGAAATTGTCTGCTGGTTGGGGAAATTTGCATCTTGTGCTGCCAGCTATTGTCCGAGTCTCTGGTTTTGTTTTTTCCTGGCACTTAATTAGCTAAGTCAAGCTGGATAAATCACAGGCCAATTTATCTACCTGAATCCTTCAGTGGCCCATGAACAAATAAGTGCCATCTCAATCTGACAGGGTTGCTTTCCCAGCTGGGAAGCGCTGGTGGGACTGGTCTGGTTCCTGCAACCCCTCACATAAACTCAGCCTTAATCTGTACACACAGTTGCACATTTTCCAACATCTCCGTCACGTACCTGATTTGTGTTGTGCTGATTTTGTTCGTGATGCGGATGCTACAGTCCGGTGGCATGCAGGAGGGATTGGTGGATTTCACAGCTGACTGTAATATTCACAATATGTGTAGTGTGTCAGGAGAAGATTATTTGCTGCCAGAAAATATATCAATAATCCCAAATAAGAAATGAATGTGAAAGTTGGGTATTTCCTTTGCTATCACAAGAATCCCAGCTTTCACAGACACTTTTATTTTCTCACTCACTTTGTAACTCGTAAGTGGGTTTGGTCAGCAGTACAGCTTTCTCCTGATTTTAATAAGGAAAAAAAAAAAAAACCTTGGATGGAGGCTTGCCCTGGAAGCTATTGCCTCTTAAGGAACCATTTGACAGGAATTTCAAGTGCTGTTTAGCTCCAGGTTTTGCAGAGTCCTGTGATGTCTGTCCAGGAAGCCCAGTAATGTTCTCCAGATGGCATTTACCAGAGGATGGCATCCGCTCACTGTAGATGTGATTTCTGCCTCTATGGGGACGGGCAGGGAGGAAGGATGACTTGGCATCTCCCCTTCCCTGGCAGAAAGCTGCATTAAAGACACATCCCCTCTCCTGCGCTGTACCCCAAGGGGCTGCCCCTGGGCTGTCCCTGGTTGGTTTTTCATGCTCAAGGACATCCTTCTGTCCCTCTGTTCCTCCTCCCCTCTGCACTGCCCAGCTCTCCTCTGGGCCATGACGTCACCCCACCAGCTGGTCGGCCTTTTGAAGTCAGCAGCATCATTTGTGTTGGAAGCACTCCCAGGCACCGCTGCCTCTGGGGATGGCAAGGAAACCACAAGAGCCCCACCAAAAGCTGGACATGACTACAGCCAGCCCCAAGCTGCCAATCCTTCCTCCCTCTTTCCTCCCATCAGCCGGGGTGGTTGGTAGCCTCCTGGGCTGCGGTAGCCACAGCATCCTTGAGGCCACTGGCTTGGGGTTGATGCTCTGTCTCTGAGGATATGAGCCCCGAAGGGTTCTCACAGGAAGCCAGATGCCGTGCTTGCCTGTGTGCTCACCTGTGTGCTTGCCTCCCTGCCTGCATGCAAGCGAGCTCATGGGGTTGGCATGTGTGCTCAGGCAGGGGAGGAGAGGAGGAATGGGAGGTGTTGGCTGTACTGCCAGAAGCATCTGCCCTGTGTGCGTGTGCCACTTCTTGAGGGCTCCCGTCTGCAGCCTGGTGCCTTGCTCCTTGTAGACTTCCTTACAGAAGTCAGGTTCACGCCACTTAACATTGGATATCAAGTGTGATGGCTGGGGAAAGCAGTAGTAATAGTCAACCAGAGAGCGCATCTTCATCTCTGGGGAAGTGAGTCCTTTTTCCTCCCTGTATTTAAAAGCTCAGGAGAAGTGATCCACACGGGTGAGCATTACGCAGCAGTTGGGATGGATGTGTTTGTCACCCGCCACATGCGGGCACCCTAGGATCTCCATGCTGGGGTGCCTGGACTTGCACATCTGCCTTCTCTGGGGAGAGAATCAGCAGGGCTGGCGTGCAGGGGGGTACCTGCTTGGGCACACAGGCGTGGGGCTGCGTGGGGGGTGTGCCGCTCCGTCCTCTGCGCGTGTTTGCAAGTGTGTGAGGTCTGCACGCCTTCCCCATGTCTGACTACAGGGATTTTTAATCCTGTTTATAGCCAGCAGCAAGATGGGCAGGGAGCCGCTTAACAAGAGCTGACACATGAAGAAATAAGGCTTTTGTCTCCGTTGTATGTTAAACAATTCATGAGGTTTGGGGTTGAATAAGACATTTAATGAACACTGGTCAGTTCGAGCTGCCTGCAGCTGGTCATTTCTCACCAAGGTCTGGGTGCTTTTAAAGGCAGAATAAGGAGACGTGAGCTTTGAGTTATAAAATTTTAACAAATAAATGGCATTTCCTGCTTATCTTAAAATGGAGAAATAGAGGGGAGTGCTAATAGCTGTGTTTCCAAGTATCTGGAACAATGGCAGGTTTGTAGACATGGTGAAAGCTCAACTCAACTGAGGTGAGGATCTTCTGTGAATAGCTTTATTTATTTAGCACTGAAACTATTTGTTCGGTGGTACAGCAGCCAGGCCAGAATCCCTGCTTGTGTTGCAGCAGATACCTTGTTAATTCTCTGCTTAGATCTCACACAAGCGTGCGGGGTAGAGTAATGAGAAGGGAATGATTAGGGAACAGAGCAGACCTGGTAAGGTTGGCTAATTGGGAGTTGGAGGAAGGGGAGGCTGCTGAGAAGACTAAGAGATCTTTGCCTGTAGTTACAGGGATGCATGGTTACCTGCACTGGTGTCATCTTTGGTTTATATTATGCAAGATCACTTCCCTTCACTCTAAAAGAAGAAAGAAAAAAAAAAAGATAGACGTGTTTACACACTTTAAATGTTCAGAAATAAAACTTTACAGGGCCACTGTTATGTTGCTGTACTCCCACTTCATTCACTCCACCAGTTTCTATGGTGCCAACAAGAAGCATCAAATTTAGCCTTCACAGCTCTTACTCTCTATGGACTGTGGGGACCTGGAGTAGTAGGAGACTGGATTCACTCCCGACTCTCTTGAACTTAGACATTAAGCACCAGCACCAATGCAGCTCCTTGGACCCTTAGAATCACAGAATGGTATAGGTTGGAAGGGACCTTAAAGATCATCTAGTTCCAACCCTGGCTTTTGATTTGAGCTCCTGGTGGGTTTCATGTCCTCCTCCAGCCCACCTCTCCACCCAGAGCCCAGGTGGGACACTTGCCAGTGCCTCAGTGGAGAGGCCAAAGGCCAGATGGACCTCCAGGCCCTGAATGCTTCCTGACCCTTCCAGACGGTCTGTTCAGATTGGAGCCCTGAGCGGAGGCAGCTGCAGGGAGCAGGCTGTGCTGCCATTCCCAACCAAGTACAGAAGCTTAATGCCAACAAAGTACCGCAGCTTAATTTGCTTTTGGGGGCGTTTCTGTGCTGCTGGCTTAGAGCACAGCTGCTGATTCCCCATACTGTACTGTAGGAAGCAGTGAGGTTGCCTTTCCCTCCCTGGCACACACAGACCCCCTGTTCCAGTGCTGGAGCACAAGCTGGCAGCCCAAAACAGATGGTGCTGCTTGATGCTCAGCCTGCACCATTGCCCGAGGCAGGCAGTAGTCACGTGGACACCCATCAGATAATACAAGAGATGGTATCTCAACATGATGCTTTTTTACGTCCATTCAACGTGGAGAGCAGCTCAGCCTTGGAACACCAGTCCAACTGGTCTCAGCAGCACGGTTCTGTTGGAAAGGCACAACTTCCTCTGCTTCGAAAATCCTGTTTACAATCCCAGTCCAGCTTTCACTTACAGCAGCGGGGACTTTTGTTTTGGCCTGCCTATAATACTGAGGCATTTTGCTCCAGAACAAAGAATCCTGTTTTAGCAACAGTCTCTATTAGTGCATATTAATGTGCTCAGTTGGTGTAATTTATTTAGCATGTAATTTATTTTAGCATTTATTTTAACGCTTTCTACCTCAACGCTGGTTTAATAGCAATCTCATCACCTATCGATGGTAGGCAGTTATTGAAGCTGTTTAACCTTATATGCTCTAGCATTGAGTTCACTCTTTAGACTGTAGCTTTTCAGTGCAAGGGTCTTCTTTTTCTTTTTGTTGAGCAGCCTGATCCAAATCTACAGCTGTATAAATAGCTGTTTCTACTAATGCATCTAATACAGTACATAAATTGATAAGAGTTTAGAAATGTTGTGAAGGCAAAAAATGCAACGTGATATTGGATCTTTAACGGTCACAGAGATCATAGTATTTGGGTTTACATTGCATTTATCTTCCTCAGTTCTCCAGCTCCTCGTGTCCTTAAATCACGTTTCTCACATCAGAAGGGGGATCAGCAGTGTTGTGGCCTCAGAGGAACATAGTCCAATGGTGCAAAATGCCATTTTCTTTGGATTTCTGCTGACTCAAGTTGTTACTGTAGGTCTCTCTGAACTTACCTTTGAGATCTGACCAGGTTATGCCCCAAGGTGTTGGTTTTTGTTAGCTAGCCTTAGACACCAGAATTTACAGATGCAGCTTTAAAATAATCTGCTTTCTAGTTGCTTCCTTTCACCAAAGAAATGCCTGCCCTCAAACACAGGGATGAGAAAGTAGAGCAAGGGATTACATGAGAAGATGATATGCCATGCACAAATATACATCGACGACCTCAGGCTTTGATGCCAAATTATTATGCTAATGCCATGCACATTGGTTCAGTGATTGTTTGGAAAGGCAGTGTATTTTAGGAGTGGGTCAAAAATGTATTTGATTTTTTTTTTCATAGAACTCATCCTGTAAAACTATGGTTATAAGCTCAGCTGGATACTTGACTGCCATGAGAATTGTAGCCTATATCTTGCTTCCCAGAGAGGTGGGAGCGCCATAAAGCACAACGATGTTGGTTGGTTAGATGCCCTTAGGTCCCATCACTTGGGAGCCTGCATCGGAGAAACTGGAGAGGGTGAGCAGAGCCGAGACCCTGGTACTGAAGCTGTACTGAGTGGTGCTGTGAAGCTGACCCACCACCAAAGGACATTTGCTCAGAGAGAGATTTGTTGCATGTGTCTGGTCCTTGGGCATAAGCTGAACTTGATGGCTTCACACAGTTGTAAGTGGTGGCTCAAAGCCTTTCCCATATGGGACAGGGACAGCTGTAGAGGCTTCAGTTTATATTTTGGTGTAAAGACTGGAGAGCAGAAGACATGGCTGAATGGTTTTCTACTTGGCTGCAGAAATCTTGGGAAAACATTTAACATTAAACCAGCCCTCAGACAGGAGAATCACAGCATCTTTCACTGCACGTGAGAGAGTCAGGCAGCCTATCTCTCTGTCCATCCTTTGGTATATATTTTCTCTTGTCTCTCTCCTTTCATCCCACCATATGTGGCACATTGGATCTGCTGCCTCCCCCTCCTGTTTTCTGCCCCAAGGTGGTTGTGAGCTTGAGAGTGATGTCTGGTAGCACTCTTTATTAGACATAGCACAGCGAAAT
Source organism: Antrostomus carolinensis (assembly GCF_000700745.2). Classification (NCBI taxonomy): domain Eukaryota; kingdom Metazoa; phylum Chordata; class Aves; order Caprimulgiformes; family Caprimulgidae; genus Antrostomus; species Antrostomus carolinensis. Next base: position 226,625 of record NW_010336373.1, on the reverse strand, counting down.
ATGAGGATGGCAGTCCTACAGGAGCAGATGGCATCACATGCCTGGATCTGTTTCCTCAGACAAAGTAGGATACTGCAAACTGGTATTCACTTCACTTGGTAACATCTAGTTGAAATATCGGTGGGTGCTGTACTGTTTGGGGAAGCAGGTGGGCTGCCACAAAGGCTCACATGGGCAGGGTGTAGGGAGGGCATGTAGGTGATGGGAATCCTGCACATTTCTGGTAGTGTCACCTTTCAAAGGAGAGGACAGGATGCTAATGAAAGAAGTCGTGGTATTTCTCTACACACCACTGCATACAAGTGCCTGCCCATCTCCAACAGGGGTGGCCAAGAATAAAGGGACTCAGTGTTTGGGAGGAGTCACACATGGACTCAGCTCAGACACCTCAGGCACAGACTGCAAAGGCTCAGTTTTTCTTGAGGATGCTGGGAGGTGAAAACACACAGTCAGTACTCTCTCCAGGTGATGAGCAGGCACGTTCAGCAGAGGCTACAAGATGGCAGGGTTTGTAGTGCTAGCAGGAGAGGGCCTCTGCGCTGCCTGCCAGCAGGGTGGTCCTTGGAGGAGCTGGAACATAAAGGTAGTAGAAGGAAAGGTGGGGTTGAAAAGAGACAAGCAAAGAGCAGGCACCTTCTGTGTGCAAAGAGAACACACCAAGGGGAGGGAAGAGGGAGAGACTTGATGAACCATGTGGGGGAGAGAAAGGATTAATTAGACCAGGGAGGAAAGGGAAGATTCTCAGCTTCAGGGATGTCAGAGGCACCAGGCATTCCCGGGTGGCAGCCCCAGGAGCCTTCCCACCTCATCCCTGTAGTGACAGTGCTGTCCCCTTCTGCCAGACAGGAGCCTCCATCATTTCAGCTTGCTGGCCCACCTGCTCCCTGTTAACGCATTTCTGATAATTACCATTTTTCAGAACTATTTTGATTGTTGAAAAATGCTTTTTTTAAAAAAATAAGCTGATTAAAAGAGACTACTCATTAGCATAAGCTCCTTGCCGTTCAGCCCTCTTCTTAATTAAAAGCACTCATCTGTGGAGACCTCGATTCTCCCCTGTCCTCTGGGCTTGCTTTTTGGACATTTTTCCCTGTCAGCTTGCTTTATTTTGCCTCATTTTCCTTTTTCTAGTTTCCTCTCCAGCAGCTTCCTGGCAAGGGTAGCAGTGGATTCAGGCAGGTGGAGGTTTAGGTATTTAGTACAAGATTGAAACCAGGATGAATTTGTTGTTCCTTAAAGCATCATCTTCTGTTTATTGCTGCTGGCTTGGGAGCAAAGCAGCAGCGTGTCGGCTCCTGGGTTTGTGGGAGATGCACCTCCTGGGGCAGTGATCTCCTCCGGTCTAAACAGCATTAGGCTGGTGGCTTGTTTGGACAGCAGATCTATAATGCAAACCCAGGGCTGCTGGTGGCTGTGCAGCAAGCGGTGCTTTTCCTCTCATTCAGCAGCAAGCTGAGATCCCAGCAAGGGATCAGCTGCCGCTGTGTTGTGGGGAGGGCAGCTTTTCTGGCAAGCCTCAAAGGTCCTAACCATGTAGAGACATGATGGCTCTCAACATGTGTAGTCCCAGTACTTTGAAAAATTCTAGCACAAAGAACTGTTTTCTATCTCCCTTGGTGTGCCCCAATGGTCTTAATTAAATAAAGCAGCCTCCTTCATTCCTTCCTTCAGTGCAGCTTGTTTCTAAGCAGCTGTGGTGTTTAGCCCTGAAGTGATGAGCCCACTTTTATGATCCCGCTGATATTTCCAGGAGGGCTCTGGAAACTTGCAGCAGAACAGGAGGGCCCTGCAAATCATACTCAACACCTTCTCAGTGTTGATGATTAAAGCCCTGAGGCAGGAACAGCATTTAAGCTGTAGTTCACGTCTGTCAGGTGGACGAGTTCCTCACTGGGGCTCTGCAAGTGCTCAGGAAGAGGGGAACTCACTTGCCTGCCAGGACCCAGTTCACCGCCGGGTGTGGAAGGAAGAGATTTTTCCAGACAGTGTTGTTTAGAACTCTGTTCACTGCTAATATCTTCCCATGCTGTGAAATGATGGTGGACCTTGAACTACTCCAGCAACTTTTTACTTTCCTAAGGAGAATTTCCTTGGTTCACCTGTGAAATACGACAGATGACTGCAGTGAGCAAAAATCTGGTTTCTTCATTTTAGGGGCTCTGTCCTCAGCTGCAGTCACGTCACTTGGTGCCACTAATGAGGAAGGGGCTAAAGACTCTGCTTGAAGGGATGGTTGGGCATCAGTTTTTCCTTAAGCAAAGTCAGGGCTGGCTAGCAGGGACCAGTAACACATCACATCTTGGGAGCACCAGGAGACAGCAGACCTTTTGCTTGTCCCTGTTTCCATTTCATTCCCGCTATGCCAAGGCTGCAAAAGGGTTGGAGTTATTGAAGTTCACGTGGGAGAAGTCTCCACTGAACTGAGTCATTTGGCTTTACAGCACCTTTTTGCTCCTGGAGCAAAGTGTAAGGATTGGAGCTGGCACCAGGTTTGTCTCAATATCCCTGCTTCCCATGCTTTTTCAGTGTCTTATGCTTAGCTCTGCAGGAGCTGACACAGCTATGGAGAAGCGAGATCGGCGTCTAATTTGCGTCATGCCTCAGCAGCTATAGTCTGTCTGCAGGCTCTTTCTTCCTAGGGTTCCTCTAAGAGCCAGAAAAGAACAGCTGATTTCCAGATCTGGGAGGGATTTGAGATAGCTGGTAGGTTAGATACACTGGGGCTAATGGTCATCTCTTCCGCATCAACTCGCCACTGGTGGTAGTCCATTGATTGTGATGAAGTGATGATGCCTGATTTACCACGACAGTCAGAAAAGCATCACTCCTAGTTTATTTATTTCCTTTAGCACTGTGAAATGAAACCCATCTGAACTGAAGGGGAGAATGCAACAGTCACATCAGAGACGTACTCCAGTGAAAAGAGCTTCCCTTTTGCAGGGACTCTGTACTCCAAAACCCACCCTTCATTCCACCATCCTCCTTCCCTGCCTTCTCACACGGTGCCTTTCAATCCCCTGCTGTGCTGCACCTGCCCATCTCCTCCCAGCTTGTGTGTGCCACACTGGGGCCATCGCTGTATTTGGTTGTACATACTGGGTGTGGGGGGGATGGTGTTGGCTCTGTTTATACCATGGCACCTCAGAAGTGACTCGAAAGAAGTTTGTGGCACTGCAGCCGTCATGGCTGCAAAGTCACATTTAAAAGGTCAGAAACAATGTTCTCAGCTCTTGCTTTCCACCCCCACCTTCCCCCTGCCATGGGTCTGCTCAGCTTGCTTGACTCTCTTTTCAAAGCTGTCAGCCAGGCTAAGGTCTCACCTGAAATTCTGAAATAACCCGAAGTGAAGAGCCTGAATAGCCTGCAAAGGTCAAGGCAATGCCTCAGCCCTGCTGAAGGGCCAAAGTCACTCGTGGTTTCACTCAGTTGATTCAGTAAAGTTACACCAGGATGAATTTGACTTAAGGTTGTGGCTCCACCTCATCAATCAATAATCCAACCTCACCTTTGCAAAGAGGGTGCATGCTACTGTCTTGCTTTCATAGGCAGGGAAACTGAGGCAGGGAGTCCAGAGCAGAAGCAGAGTTTGCATTGAGCTCTCCAGGATGCTGAAGACTTGCTCTGGTTTGTTGCTTTCACTAGCAGAGCTCCCGGTGTCCTACAAAAGAGTGAGCATTGTTATCTCCATTTTACAGTTATAAAAATCGAGCCATGTTGAACTCAATTGGGAAGGAGCTGCCAGGGCAGCGCATTGTGTCCTGCAGAGCTGCCCTGATGCCACCAGGAGCCAGACCCAGCAGGTATTAGGCTAAGGCTGTAGTACTCTCTAGCTCTGCAGTCTTTTAGGGAGGACAGGTTAGCTGTCCATACCTTTGCACCATGCAGTGGCCACACCAGGCCTATGGATAAGTAAGAGAACATGAAATAGAAGGGCTTGCATGGAGAGGAGGTGGTCTTCCTCTTCCTCAGTCCCAGCAGCTCTCTGCACTTGGCAGCTCTAGCATCCTTCTCCAAAGTGGGGACAACATGCCTGTGTTCATGTGTCTCTGTCATGCGTGGGGCAGTTGTGGCTCATGGTTTTTAAGGGAGTGCATTCCTGTCACGAACAGGCATGTAAAGCGCTATGTGCCCACCAACCATGGCAGAATCAGTCACATCTTCATGGTGGGTCTTGCCTGTACAACCCCAGAATTAAGAGTTACAAAGTCCTTCCCCTGACCGCAGGGGATGGGTGGGTCCTGCTGCTCCAAATCCAGCTGAATTTCAACCTGGAGACAGCACAGGCTTTTCTGGGCAAAACAGTCAGGACTTTGCTGTTGAGTTTTGCCACAGGGCCTGTCTGCCTTTGTTTCACTGTGAAACTACATTGCTTTGACCTTACAGGGGCTGGGTGGGAGGGTCAGTCCTAAGGACTTGGGTTCTTAGTGGGCTTGCAAAAGTCTGAAACAGGCCATCATGGTGATGAGGTGCTCTGGAGGGAAAACAGGAGAATGGAGGGGTGGTGCTGTTGTGGAAAACTGCAGGGGGTTTTACAGATCAGGAGTTTTACATTCAGGCCACAGTAGCATTAAAGTTGTATTGAGTCCTAGTTGTTTCAGGTCTTATGAGAACTTTCCAGGTACTGCTGCTCTTTCTCATAGCAACAACATTTTCTCTTGACCCCAGGGCACTTAATTACTATAACATTAACTCCAGGATAGACAAGTATTTGTAGATAGATGGCTCATCTAGAGAAGGAGATTTATTATTTGCTCTCTAGAGTCAGCAGCCCCCATGGCATCTGTGTATTACACTTAGGGAGCTGTGATGGATGGAAAAGTAGGTTGCTGTCTGCAGTGAGGCAGTCTGTATATGGGAAACTTCAGAAGTTCCCAAACTGAAGTGGTTGAAAAGCAATGGGTACTGTGGGATAGGTGAGGTAGGTAGATGCTCTTAATCCCATGGTTTTGGACAGATTGTCCATTTGCTTTTCCCTCTTCTGCTAAATTTCTGCATACTAGGAGTAAGGAAATGAGATGTGTATAACAGTGGTAAAATCTAAAATAATTTCCAAAGATGGATTTTGATCTAGATCTGAACCATTTGGGGCTATCCAAAGGAAGCCCTTCTTTCTCTTTTGTCTAAGACTTTCTGAAATACTTCAATTTCTGCTGCCTCATGCTAGGCTTCCAGTTCCTCTTCCCTTGCATTCAGCAAGGCTCTCTGCTTCCTCCATCTCTTATACAGCCTCACTTATCCTTCCTGCTAACAGTTAGCTCTCACTCAACTCTGTCTACAGAGATGGGACTCTTGAGACAGAAAGAGTTGAGCAGTGAACAGAGAAGTCATTTGGTTAAAAGGAGGGAAGAGGCTCTGATCCTCTACTCAAAGTGTGCTGCAGGTGCTAGGACTGGCTCCCAGCATCAACTTTGTAAGGAGTCTGCCCACTCTTTCAGGAATATGGGTGTTTGCCTTACTTTAGCTATGGAAAAAAACCCCAGACTCAAACCAAAACAAAAAGCCTTACATCAGATCTAATTAATAATAATAGAAAAGCCAATTTCACAGCCCATTACCCCTCATAGCCAGGTGGGGGGTAGGAAGGTGATGAGGAGGAGGGACTTGAACAAACATGGGCGGTGTGTGTTTGTGGACCTCATGAAAGAGATGAGGCGATGGTGACTCACAGAGTTTCCCTGCCAGACTTATAGCTTTAGGCTCCATTAACCCAGAACTCAACAGAAGGTACCATAGCCAAAGGGAGAATCTTTAAAAATGCCGACAGCATCATTTTGCTTCATTAGCAGGGCTCCTGTGTGCCTCCTCCTCTCTTCGGTACCGCTACGACCCACACCCCTCCGTGCTCCCTCCTTTCCCTCTCTTTCCGTTTCGTTTAACTGAAGGCAATTCATCTCATTTTAATTAATTTTTACTTGCAGCGTTATCACCCCAAGTATAAAGGCAAAAAGTTGTTTTTTTTAATTACAAAGCTAACGGCATTAATTACCAGTACAGTAAATGCATCAACGCACGGGAGCCAAGTGGCGTTCGGAGGCACTGAGGCAGCGAGCGGCCGTGACAGCTGCAAAGGGGTTTGTTTTTTGTGGGGTTTTTTTCCTTTCTTTTTTTTCCCCTTCTTTTCTGTTTAAAAGCCTTGCCACAGAAGAGCCTCAGTTTGGAAAAAAAAACAGCCTGAGATTTTTCTAAACCACAAGTTGGCTTCAGCCACCCACTGGGATATGGCATGAGAAAGGGATGCAACAGAGAATCCATAAACAATAAGGCTGGAAGGGACAGAAGAGACCATTTAGTCCATCCTTTGCCCCAAGGCAGATGCCACTAGTCCTGTTTCAGTCCTGATGGATGTTTGTTAATCCACTTTGAAAAGACTTAGATAAATGCATATTTTTGCTAGTGTGTGTTCCCCTCTCCCAGTATGCACAGAGAACTGGTTGGCTAGCTCAGCCTAATTTCACTCTCATTTCCTAAATGGATCCTTGTGGCATGGAATATTTGCAGAGCTTTGATGAACTGAGCAAGTGGAGATGAGTTAGCACAGGACCATAGGAAGCTAACCTCTGTCCAGGTGCAACACATGAACCCATCTCCAGGAGACAAAGATGACCCTTTGCTTCAGCTCTGAATGCCCTGGGACCTGAGGACAGAGCAAAAAGCATAAACCCAAGTACTTTGTGTTAAAAAGAAGGGATGGGTGATTCTACAGGGGTTGCATTTTCTTCTCAGATTCATGGTGGCACAGAAGAGGCATATTGGGGTTGTGATCATGGGCTTGGGCAAAAGTCTCCTTGTAAGGACAAGGTATGGGCTGCCTCAGTGTCCTTGCAGAGGAGTATGGGGTGAGACGTGCAGATACATGGTCATGTGTGCTGAGGGTGAGGCTGTACTGTTTGATGAAATGTGTTCAAACCCCAGGATTGCTTGCCTTGCCTTACTTCTTCTGTGTTGGAAATGGGCCTCAACTGCAAAGTTTTGTTGTAGCTGATAAGCTGTAGGTCAGCCCATTACTGAGATAAAGCCTGGGGTATGGTAGTGCATGGAGTTTGACTCAGATGCTGTGATGTAAAAGCCTGTTGCTTCTGATGTCAAATTAAGAAATGGGAGAGGAAATCAAGATCTGATTCAGTGTTCCAAAACTGAAAACTCAGAAACTGAGACCCTCTGGCTAAAGAAAGGAACTAAAAGGTCAAGTCTGGGAGGAGAATGTGGGATAAGTTCCCACCAAGTAGGAACCACATCATTGCAGGGATTTTCTTTTTCCACTTTAAAAGCATGTTAACTTCTCAAAAAAGGGTTAAAAAATATTATTGAGTTTTTTGTACACGTCCTACCATATGAAGGAGCCCTTGCTGACAGGGGAAGGCAGTCAAGAGAAGAAATAGCTGTGTCTCTGTTGAATGTTTGCAGACATAAGGATTCTGGCTGGGAAAACAGGTGCCAAGGGAACCTGCTTACTGAGAGAACCGGGCTTGGCGAGTGAGGTGTGAACAGCACTGACAGCGGGAGGAGAAGGGCTCATGGTTGTCCATCTTGGGATATTAGGAGGCATCTGGCCTGGTACCTTTTATTTTCTTCTGAGTGGTCCAAGGCGAAGATGCAGAATCAGTTGAGAGGAAGGGAGGGGAAAGCTTGGACATCCCTGTGTTGCAATGGTACTTGCAATATGAAGGGGGCTTTGCCTTCACCAGGTGATGGGTAGTCTTTGGCGGAAAGGAAGGATGGTACAGGAAAGGTACCTCTGCAGTTGAACGGGGCCAGGGGAGATGATGCCATGTGTGAGGAGGATTGCTTCTGTTACTCTGTTATTTCCATTACGTTAGTGATAAAACAGCAAGTGCTGAGGAGCAGGAGAGGCCAGACCCCAATCTGAAGTTTTCAGATGGCTTCCTGAGCCACGTTTTGCTTTGGCCTGTTTCTGCCTAAGACCTTGTCTGTTCCTGCCATGGTGAAACTCCTCCACTAAATTGTAAAAGATGTCTTGTTCTAATCAACACTGAAAGGATGGGATAAGATGTCTTTGTATGGCCTTGCCTTTCAGTCACCTACAGTCAGAGCCTGGCTGTGGAAGGACAGCAGGGAGGAGTGAAAATGACCCCAACAGAGCAATGTCTATCATTTTCTTATCCCAACCAGAAATTCTATGGCACAGAACATCAAAAAAGGACTTTAACTTAGTCAGAAACAACCTGAAGGGAAAAAGTTATGGAATTAAAACCCAAAGAACCAGGAGGGAAAGTGCTTTAAAAAAATCCCTTATTAGCATCACAGGAGGTAGCACCATACTCCCAAATGAAAATCAAAATAAAACCTGGAAGCAAAAAGGTAAGAGAAACTGATGTACTTAAATACCAAGTTATGTGGGTTTATTCAAGTCAGAGAAAGAATCCTTTAAAAATTGGATATTCTGTCCAAGTGATACTAATAGGATGGAACATAAAATGCAGCACTGAGATGTAAAATAGAGATTAAGAAAAAATTTGAAGAACAAACAGCCAAAAATAACACAACCAATAATAATAAATTCTTTACATACCAAGAGTAGGCAGCCCCAGGGAGAGTCAGTTAAGGAGGTAATCAGGATGGATAGAGATTGCAGAAACGACTTGGTCATTACTAGAGAGGAGAAGAGAACCCTGAATGCCCCAGTATGTGTTTTGTAGAGAAAATAAGATTACACTGTCCTCGAGTAACGTGTGAGTAATAACAAAACTGTGTGCAAAATGGGGCTGAAACAGATCAGGTTATTGCAAAGGGATTCCATGTTGGCAGGTCCCAAATTTGACGTGCAACTCTCCATAGAGGAATTTGTATTCCCTCAACTTTACCCCAGTACCACCATGTATTCTGGGGGAAGAAGCAACCTGAAAGGAGCAGGTATGAAATGAGAACCTGTAGAACCAGCAGGGAGACTGCTACAAGAAGCCATCCCTTATTAGATTCACAGGAGGTCATACCATATTCCCAGATTAAAATTAAAATTAAAACCTGGAAATGATAAGGAAATAGGAACAAGTGCAGTTAAATGCCAAATTGCATGGCTTTATTAACATTAAAAAAAAAAAAGAAAAAGGGAAAGGGGCTTGGAGTGCCCTATTTTTTTTTTTTTTTTTTTTGTGTGTTAATGATCAAGTCTTCATTTGTATTATCTTAATCACTTCTGGTATTTCCCTTTAATTGTCTGTTAGTTCTTTCCACTCTGAAACATCCATTTCTTGTTGCACACATTAGAATTGAGGCTGATATATTTTTTTCTTTTGTCGTTTCCATTGCTCTGTCATCTTCTAGTCCAGCAGCCTGGCATGGCTTCTGCCCAGCATCCCAAAGTGCACACCACTGGGTGTGCAGGTTGGAGGAGCAGAAAAGGGTCAGGAATACACATTAGAGATTAGAGTCTGAGGAGCTGGTTCATGTCACATCAACATATTACTCTCAACATTTCAAAATGGATCTTTCTTTTCTACCTGTTCCTTCTTTTCCTAAAAGTATTTTCAGGAGCACCCTTGGATTTCTGCCATACTTGACCTTGCTTTCAGCTTAGTTGCTAGATTGTCCCTCCCTTCTCTCCTCTTTGCCATTTTCCCCTTCATCTCCAGCCCATGTCTATGATCTGCATCCCAGTCACCTTCCCACTTCTGTTCCGCGTCCTTCTCCCTTTTGCATTTATTTATTTATTTATCTTCCCCAAGGATGGAAATGGGGAAAAAATAAAAATAAATATGCAAATGAAAGGGAAAAAAAGGAGAGAAATTTAATTAAAATGTGTGTGTTTCTTTCCCTTTGAGTGCTTTAGGGTGGAATAGCAAATTGTTAAAAAAGAGAGCACTCAGAATAAGGTTAAAGAGCTGAAAACTGATTACATGCAATTGAAAATGAAAGCAGGGAGGGGGTGGTGGGGATGCAGCATATTGAGATAGGTAAAAGGCTCAGGGAGACTCTTGCTGGAGATGGGGCATTTTTCACTATGAGTTACAGCCAAACAGGCATTGCATGCGAGGTCTGTAACGGGGTTTCAGATACTTTGCATCAGGAGAGAGAGGCAAGGAGGAAAACATTTTACTTTGAAGAGCAATCTGGAGAGGGCACCTTGTAGATGAGAGCTGAAAAAAAATCCAACAGGCTAGGAAGGATAGAGGGGTGGAAGAGAGCCATCCACTTCATCCCTTAGACTGTGCACCGGTCCTTCAAGTGTAAAAGCCATCTTCCCCATAGACAGACTACAACAGCATCAGGACCAGCAACAGTTTTGTGTGCAAGGGGTGAGAATGTGTATATTATGGGGCCTCACTTTGGAGCAGTGATTTTTCCAGTGCATCTCCATTCTGCTCTCATTCCAACATAGGAATCATTTCTTGGCAGCCTGTTTTTGTAATTAAACACAGTCTTTGAAAGACCACATCCGCACTTGTGCCCTACCTTGGTTCCAGTCTGCCAAAGCCTCATTATTACTCAGAGCCTGTGGGAAACCTCATGAATTTAATTTTTAAACTGGTGACATACAAGCTGCAGGCTTGGCCCGCTGCAGTCACTGAAAGGGCAGGTTCCTAGCAGCTCTTTCTCAGGGCCATTGCTGCCCACTGCAGGGCCTGGGGAGCTTTCTGCCCAAGCTGAAACAAAACTCAAGTCCTCCTTTTCTTGCTTTGGCTGCTAGCATGCACATTGCAATGTGCGCAGGAGGCACCATTTTGGTGCTGCTCCTGCACTTGTGGGCCTTGGCTGGAAGAGAAGAGGAGGATGCTGGAGGCAGCTGTTGAGGTTTGCGCCTTATGGGCTGTTTGAATGGTATCTGGAAAAGCTTCTATCCTAAATAGCCATCCCACCCAAGTTCCCAATCCTGACTCATACACACACTATCTGAATCCTCAAGGATCTCTCCTGGAAGGAGCTTAGTGGCAAAGACAGACAGCTCCTTCCTACTCTGGCATGGCAGGGATTGATTTTGCAGCTTTTATAACCCACCGAGAGTAGCTCTCCCCTTCTGCCCACAGATATTAAGGGTCCAATTTTCCTTTCTATTTCCCATGCCTTTTAGAGTGAAAGAGAAAAGAAGTCTCCTTGCTGTGATGCAGAGTGATTGCTGCCATTTGACATTCACATTTATCTGCTTGGTCTTTTCATTATCTCCCTCCCATTTGTTTCTGCTCATTCTCAAGCGTCTGCTGATCCTCTCCCTTCCTCTGAGACTGGCTGTTGTTAAAACTCCTCCGCTTACCTGCTCTGTATATCTTGACTTATCCGCTTGGTTCACGTCTCCATTCATTGATTTTTCATACCCAGCTGCTAAATGAGCACTGTTTGTACCTTTTTCACAAGCATCTTCTACTTCGCTACTGCAAATTCTTCTGTACTCTACCTAAAACACTGAAGCTTCTCATTACAAACAGCAAAGCCAACAGGCTTCCAATTTTTCCTACTTCTGCCTGTGTGCTGGTTGTTTCCTTTCAGATGAGAGGTCGCATCATTGCTGACTCTTACTAGAGATGTTTTCCTAACTTCAAGCCCAATTTATCAGTCAGGATACATGGCTCATTTTTCCCAGGTGCCCCAGACCAGGAATAGCCTCTGGCTGTTACATAGCTTTTCAACAAACTGTGTCAAGAAGCAGCAAAATCCTGCCTCTGGGAACATGTTCCTTTTCTTAGTTTTATTCTGTATTGTTACAATCTCAGTTAGTGTCTCAATTATGTACAGACAGGCACAAGTTTCAGATTCAGATCAGAAATTCGTGGATGTTTGTATCCCAAGGGCTTGTCTACCTTGATTCTTCTGTGCCACAACAAGTATATAAAGATACAAGGGATAAGTGACAAATATCTTTGTAGGACTATCACTGTGCCCACATTTGAGGATCATTCTGTACCATTTAAAGCTGCTTTAGTAGTGCCAAATCTAGAAGCAAGCTGCCTCCAAAGTTAGTGTGTAAACCTAAGTGCTATGAAATTCAACCTCTGGTACAGGCATGTACACCCACAACCAAAGTCCAACTTATGGTCTTTATCCCATTTGTATCTGCAGAGGTATCGATCCCACATTTCCCTTCCATGAAATCAGCGCCACTTCTGTTAACTTTGACATAAATCTTCAGCTTTAGCTTGGCCTGCTGTTTAGGGGGAGAGAGGGAATAATAAAACCACGAGACACAAAACACAGCTCGTGATCTGCACAGAACTTCTGTAAGATTGGACTGCGTCTTGGAACAAGGTGTGAAGATGTTGTAGGTAAAATAAATATCTAGAACTGATGCTGAAAATTCAGACCTCCCTGTTGGCCTGCTGCGTGTTTGCCATAGTTGGGTTTGGAAGTCTTTGGGGCTGTTGGCTTTCTGAAGTAGGAAAATGGTTTCATTGCCTTCTGCAAGTGAGGCACTTCTTTATTTCAGAAGTGGGAGTATTTGGCTCACAGGAGATGTCCTGTGCTTGTAATTGTGCAAACATGATGGTTCTTGAGGTCTTCTGAAACAGGTTGCTCTGCCATGAGACTTCCTACATCTGCTCCCCATCAAGACAGAAGTGTTGGGAGAATAGATGTTCTTGAGAGTATCTAGGAAGTCCAGCATCTAATACTCACTCATAGATTCAGAAAGGCACTGACACGTGAAGTAAAAACATGAAACAGATCTTTAAAATATCAGGACTGGTCTGTAGAATAGGAGATCCAAGAGGAATAAGTTTGTCCAGGATTAGGTTTTGCCATGCTCTCCCTCTATTGGTTGCAATGCAAGGCAAAGGCCATGCCTCTGTGCCCAAGGTATGCAGCATACCATGCCTGTTTGCTTTCTCAGTTTTTGAGTGGTCCTGGTCCTCTGAAAGGTTCTGGACCTGGATAAAAACATCTCCTGGGTGGAGAAGTACTTTTGGAAACCCCATCAGTGGGCAGTGAAAAAACGTGCGTGTGCGGGTGTTTGGGGGCTGCAGGGGTGGGAAAGGCTCCCTGGGAGGGAGTGGGATGGTGGGAGTGGGTGAGTCTGCAGGGCTGCTTGTCCCAGCACTGGTCCTCAGCTTTGCTTTCCCGACTGCAAAAGGCTGGCAGTGTGCGTGTGTCGCTCTTAATCTTCCTTTTGCATCCCTGTTTTTGCAGTTGTCAGAGCGCCGTATTATGCAAATTGGAATTAAGCAATTAAGGCGATAATGTTTCCCTTGAAGAGTTTGACAAGGCAGAAGGAACACAGACTGCTTTTCAGACAAGCTTTTGGTTGCATATTTACCTAAAAACAAAAGCAAGAAAATGGACAGCAGCACGCACACACAAGTTTTGTGACCAAGCCACCCTTCCCTCCCCATGCATACCTCTTTCTTGTCCCATAACACTGTTTAGCAGAGGGGCTGCTCACTTGCCTCCACCACCACCACATGGGATTCAAGGAAGGGGCTGCCACAGCCCTGGGCTGAATTTGCATCTTAAACAGATGTCTAAAGGTGCAGCTCAGCACCATAGCGTGCTTAGGAGCAAGGGCTTTTGTCACTGACCCAGCCCACTGCACGTTCACAGCTTTGCAATGCTGTTGTGTGGGGACGAGAAGGGGCAAAGCTGCTGTCAGTCACTGGGAGACAAAAGTTCAGAGCTGCTTTTCGTCAGGAGTTTTTTGACTTTGTGACTTTGCCAGCATCTTCTGGTGAGTTCTTTCCATCTTGTCCACAGTTAAAGGTCCTCTTGTTCTAAAAGAGGACTTTCCAGCCTCCCTTCATTGAGACTTGCAGTGGGTTTGTGAAAGAGGAGAGGGCTGTGCTATTGAACTGGTTTGCCATGGCAGTCATTTTTACATCACAATCAAAGATGGGCTAAACTGAGGCTACAGCTCTCAGTTGTCTTGGAAACCAAGGTGCTGGGAAGCTGGACTGACCTCTGGAGATTCATGCTGGTGGTGCCTCTGCACTTTCCCTGTTCAGCCGGTGAGGTAGTGCCTTTGAAAGTTGTTGATAAGATGTAAAATTACTTTGAACCAGTAATTATACTAAGGATTGGACCCTGGGGTACTAATGTGGGATTCTACAAAATGGCATCACTTTAAACAAGCTTTACCCTGTGTGTTTTTCACAAGTTGTGCTTTCTTTCCTTGGGATGTGGTTGGTCACCCTTGCTTTGAACTTCCTTAGCTCTTGACACAAACTTAGCATTTTCTGATTTTCCTACGGGCCTGAGGAGAGTGAGGAAGTTACTGAGTTGTTCCCAGATACAGAGGGCCTGATTCACCGCTGCTCCATCACACCCAGAGAGTCACACTGACATAAAACGATGAATCAGAGGTGGTGACTCAGGCTCTGGAGCTCTAAATAGTCAGCAGAAGTGGAAAGCCAAGTCCCAAGTGGCACTGATGACTGAGGGGAGTTAAGAAACTGTGTGGCTTAATGGGGTGTATTCCCCAGCTCACACGGGCCCATAGGGAAGTGTTACCAGATAGAGTTAATTGAGTGATCTGGCAGTGTAACAGAACAGTCTCATATCCCAATATAAGGGAGTGCATGGGAGGATTTGGTTCAGTTTAAACCCTTTCCAAAGTTGTGTGAGCTAAAATGAAGGAAGGCCCTCTCAAAGCAGGTCACTGGAAGCTGAGAGGCTGTTGTGAGGATGGATAACCCCTTTACCCTAAGCACACTTCACTGCCCGTTTTCAGAAAAAGGGTTAAGGAGACCCTTGTTCTAAGCCAGCAGGGCTGATCTGAAGCTAAGTTGCTAGGTAGGGCTGTAATGAGGTAATTCTG
>NW_010336373.1:200746-211906 GCF_000700745.2 Antrostomus carolinensis | reverse complement strand
AGAAGCAAAGTTGTCCCCATTGGTACCCATGTCCAGAGCTGCTCTTTACGTCTCCATCTTGCCTGGTCACTTCCCAGCGAGATCAGCTGAGCTTATTCTCAGTGGCAGTTGTTTGGCCTGAATTAGCGCTCAAGGAAGCATTGGCTCAATCGATCCAGATAACTCTATCTAGCCTTTGTTTAAATAAGGCTATAAGTTCCCGCCAGCTCTACATCGTTTATCTGCTGCGGAGTTCAGCAGCCAAGCTGTGTTTGTGGAGGCAGGAAAAACAAACAGAAAGGAAAAAAAAATAATCCCAGAACTACTAAAGGTAAATGCCCATTTCTGCTTTCATTCAGGACAGCTAGAGGAAATATTTCATGGTTGCTGTCTAGCCTTGGTCCCCTTCATCCCTTCCCCTTGCTTGCCTTTAACTCCTTCCTGCGGCCACACTTAGTGGCTATTCCACATCGATTTGCCGTTCAACCACCTTACCAAACCCTGGTTTTGACCACGATTGCTCTTTACATCCCACTAGCTGAGGGTTGCACCACATTCCCCTCCCTCCCTTCCTCCTCAGAGAAGCTTCGGATGCTCTGCCGGATGTTTTAATGAGCTTGCATTTTTGTGAAAGGCCAGAGCTGATCGTGACTTGAATGGCAGCTGCCAAACAGACACAGCTTTTTGTTTCAAACTCACAAGAAAATGGCTTTGCCTGCCATCAGAGCAGCTTGTGTACTTCAGAGGCTCAGTCATTATGAGCAATTTCTGTTAAGAGCTGTGAACCTTTCGTGTTCCTTGGGAGCAAAGGATGCTCTCAGGGTCTGCTCAGCACCACTGAGGATTGTGCCTTCTGGGTGTTTTGAACTAGGATCAGCGGAGATTAGACAAGCATGCTGGGAAGAACAAACGTGACTCTTGTTGCAGTCCCTGAAGGCTTTTTGTTGTTCTTGTTGTTTCTGCTGGTATTCCCCATCCCTTATTAATATGTTTATCGAACAAAAGTTGCATTTTGTGCTCTCCTGAAAAGCATTTTCCATTTTCTGTATGCCTGACAGACCTTCTCTGAGCGCTGTGCTTCCCACTGTGGACTGTAAGCATTCGAAGGGTAAACACCAGAAAGGCCATAAGTATCTTATGGGGGGTGCCAGGCTGTGCAATTGGAAGACATGAGGTGTCATTACAGAAAGAAGATTAATACTAAAGTGCCCTGATGGTGAGATTGGCTCGAGTCCTGGTAGCAGAGCAGGTTTCTGAGAGGAGGGAGAGAGCTCTCTTCTCACAGCAACTGAAGACATGTCAGTAGATATGATGGGATGTGACAAGGGAACCTAGTGAACGGGTAGGACTTTTTCTGTCTCAGAGGACAGGGAAACTCAATCCAGACCTTCTGCAGCTTCCACAGTCACAACACCTGGTTACTCCCAAAGGTGAATTTGGGCGGGCGTACTCTGCACTCCTGGGTACACCAGAAGTTAGTCCAGCAAGCAACTTTGGGAGAAGGCAGTATCAGGGAATGTTCCTAAGTACCCCTGTCATCCTGGCAAGGTCCTAGGACAAGCCCAATGGACCCTCTGACTTCTGAAGAGCAGAGGATGATTAGGATGTTGTGCTGCCACCCAGAAGGAGAGATTTCTTCTCCTTCACCCCACGTCCCAAACCCCACAGCTGAACCTGCAGCTTATGGCTGCCGCAGCCTGTAAAGTGGCAGAAAATTAAGTAGCTGAGGTGGGGAGGGGAACAAAACCTACCACATTTATCCTCCACCTTTTTAGTATGTCATGGGCAGAGCTTTCAGAGAACTCACAAGGGTCGAAGTCTGCGATAAGGATAAGGTGCATGTACAGAGGTATTTCCCATGCAAGATGTTTTACAGAGTCCTGTGTATTGGAAGGGGTTGGAGTGGCAGGGAAGTCAGTTAATCTACAAGAGATCTTCAGTAAAGAAGATGGTACTGAAAACAGAAAAGAAGCACCATAAGATGAGAAGGGTGCTTCATGCTACCTTAGTATTAAGCCTCAGAACAAAGTAAGCTGAGAACAGACCTTGACCTACAACTGTAGGAAATTGAGTTTTATCACAGTTGCCCAAAACTATGGAGCGCTCCTCCACTTCAAGCAGGAGGAGACTCTGTTCACACTGCTGTCTGTCTGGAGTGTGCCCACCAAAAATCCCTGGAACAGGCCACATGATCTGTCTACAACTAAATGCATCTAAATCTCATTAAGCTTGAAAGTGGCTG
Source organism: Antrostomus carolinensis (assembly GCF_000700745.2). NCBI lineage: Eukaryota > Metazoa > Chordata > Aves > Caprimulgiformes > Caprimulgidae > Antrostomus > Antrostomus carolinensis. Next base: position 209,685 of record NW_010336373.1, on the reverse strand, counting down.
GCAGGTGGGTAAATACTCAGGGAAAGTATCAATGCACGCTTCTCCTTTTCTTCTAGGCTTCCCTTGGCATCAGGTTTTGGTCACTGTGGGAAAGACGCAAGGCTACCCAGACTATTTGTTTAACCTGTACAACAGCTTTTCTGTTCTGTGCTATGTCAGGCTTTGTCTCCATGGCCCCCTGGGAAGCAAATGGATCTTTGATCCCTGTTCACATCAACAGGGATGTAATCGATGCTCTTTTATTTGTTTTGGTGGGGTTTTTTTGTTGGGTTTTTTTGTTTGTTTGTTTGTTTCCCCAAGGATAAAGTAACTTCTAATCACATTTGAAACCATTGAAGCTTGAAATCCACAACCTGAGTTTTGGCTCTCTTATGACCTGTGCTATGCCTGACAACTTTCTCCACTCCAGTGTCCCATTCCATGCACAATCATTTATCCACATTAAGACAGTAAAAAACAGATGAGTAAAGCAAAGCTTTTTGTTACTCTTTTGGTACCTTTTTTCACTTGGCCACAGTAAATGATGATACTAACTGAAAGACTTAAGATTTTGGTTCCTTACCTTTGATTTTTGCCCTTAGTCTCTGATTGCTGCTTCATCTAATCAGGCAATACAGGAAATCTCCTCTCTAGCCCATTTCTCACCTTGTATGAAGTATTTACGTCAACCTCTGATCCATTTTATCACCATGCCTGAAAAATTTCAGGCCTTTGTTCTTAGCATGTCCCTGGAATATCATGGATCATGCTCCTGTTTTGCAAGAAAGCAACCAGAGCACAGGAACCTAAGTAACGTGTCCAAGCTCGTGTACAAAGCCAGTAGCAAAGCCAAGCCCTGATGACACAGCCCCAAGCCAACATTAGTGTTTCTCTCCTGAACAAAATCCGTGGGCCCTGCAGCCTTCCCCAGCATCCACTGAAGTATGCCTGCTTTCAGCAGTTCCTCTAGCACAGAGCATTTGAACCCATGCATCAGGAAAGTAGACTGGCCCCATTTATTTCCATTAAAATGCAGGCACATGCTGTTTATCTCCCTTTGGGAACAAGCCAAGAAGAGTTTTAGTGTCAGGGAAAATAATAATAGTAGTAATAATAATAATACTACTAACAACAACAATAATAATAAGAAAACCCCCTAAGTGTCAACTCCACATTTTCTGGGGCCTGGTTAAGTTCTCTGGAGCGTAGCACTCCATCACTTTTCTCAGCAGGGTGTAATTACTCATAACTTGAAGGTTTTATCTCTGGGCTTCCTGTACTAAAAAGGAGAAAGGAGGTAAATCTTGCATTCCATGGGAGTATAGATGTTTAATTAAGTAGCACATTTAATTGTTCCAGACTCCTGCTTGACAGTCACTGAGTTTTGAAAATTTTGTCTCACCCTGTTTTTTGTAAGTTGGAATTGTAAAGATAAAACATGTCTGACATGTAACTGATCTCTATCCCATGTCTCCCTCTGCGCCTTGGAGTGACCTGTGATCCAGGACCGGTACCCAGGCCCTGCCAGAATGGATTTGCATGCTTCTGGTGCATTCTGCGTTTCCATGCCAATCTCAGGGTGGGGACAAGTCCCATTCTGCTTCCAGTGGTCCTTTCTGTCATCTTAAATCCAACCTGACTTGTGGCTGCTCTGTGGCATTTGCAGTTGGTTCTTTCTTCTTCCTTTTTTCCTGTTGCTTTAGGACTGGGGAAAGGAGGGCAAACTGTACCTTGGAATAACAAATGTCCTGGACCTTTCTTATACCTCCTTTCATCCAAAGATCTCAGATCTCTTGCACCTTGCAAGAATTAATAATATAAGGCTTGCTTTCCCTCTGTGAGGCCGACTGGTTTTCTTATTGTTTGTAGTGAAATTAGCAGTCTCTTTGAAGTGTACTGAGTCTGCTTTAGGACTGGGAGACCTTCTGTACAGATCCTAAGCAACACAGCCCAGGAACTAGAAAACCAGAGATGGGTCAGAGCCTAGTAGCCTCAACACAGAATCTGCCGATCCATTGATTGCTCCCCAATCGTTCCCATCTGTGCTGCTAGAGAGTCCCCTTTCCCCATGGTATTGGAGAGACAGAGGCGTGGTTAAAAGTGGTTCACCCAGAGTCCTGATGTTGACAGAAGTGAAGTACCTGCCTTGTGTGTGCGCTAACCCTCTAGTCTAACCAGTCTCCATCACAAGAGCTCCTCTGGAGTGGGAAGAACTGGGGTTGTCCATGGGTCTTGTTGCAACATGAGGAGGGTCATGAGGATGATCTGAGGGCTGGAGCACTTCTCTTATGAAGACAGGTTGAGAGAGTTGGGGCTGTTCAGCCTGGAGAACAGAAGGCTCTGAGGAGATCTTACAGCAGCCTCCCAGTACCTGAAGGGGCTACAGGAAGACCGGGGAGGGACATTTTGCAAGGGCAGGGAGTGACAGGACAAGGGATAATGGCTTTAAAGTAGCAGAGGGGAGATTTAGATGAGATATGAGGAAGAAATTCTTTCCTGTGAGGGTGGTCAGACGCTGGCACAGGTTGCCCAGAGAAGCTGTGGCTGCCCCCTCCCTGGAAGTGTTCAAGGCCAGGTTGGATGAGGCTTTGAGCAACCTGGTCTAGTGGAAGGTGTCCCTGCTGATGGCAGTGGGGTTGGAACTAGATGATTTTTAAAGGTCCCTTCCAACTCAGACCACTCTGTGATTCTGCGTCCACCACAGCCACCACCAGCCGTGTGTCATGTGCTCGCTCAATGACTCTATACACTCTGCTCCATATCTCTCTCCATACGAGTCTGTGGCCTTGGGACCTCACAGGAACGTTGTTGGGTATAGGGATCAAATAAGTCTCTGGACAGCAGAGGGTGAAATTTGGATTCTGTCTTATGATCTTGAAGGGTTAATCCCTGGAAGGGGAAGACAAGACAACTCCCCTCCAACTCTGTTTGCCAACGAGCAGTGAGACATCATCGCTTGGTATTTGCTGGGGTCTGAACTCCTTGTTTGGACACCACCAGAGCCAGAGGTGTGTGCTGGTGTGTGAGGCTGTGTGACCTCTGCTGGGAGAGAGCAGCTGCAGCGAGGCATGAAGGGTACTGGTGGAAATTGGGTCTATGTACAACTCTCTGTTTGACCGAGCCCAAGAGGCTTCCAAGAAGGTAGGCCTGACATTCACAGGCACTCGGTAGGAAGATCACAGATAATAAGCTCTATGTGTGTGAGACAATGAGAACTGAGTCACACCTGCTGAATCTCATCATAAACAGTAGTTTCTCCATTGGAGTTGTTTCGTGGGGCTGTCTAAACTATGACAGAAAGAGAAGAATGTAGTGACTTGGTTTCCTTGTCTTTCTGCTCCTCTCTCAAGGATAAAAGGCAGTTCTGGGTTGTTTTCCCTCTACCTACTTCTCTGTTGCAACTTCTGCATACAGCATAGCAACTTTTCTGTGCTGCATTTTTCCCTCCTCGGTGCCAAAACTCTCCAGAGGCCAGGCTCCCGTTGCCTGTGATTGAGTTTCTATGCCTTGTTTATAGCTCTGAGAGACTGAGATGTACCAGCATCCTAGCCTGACTGGAATAAGGCACTTTTTAGTCTCTCTGGAGGGTCTAACAGTGTCAGTTACCACCATGGCTTGCTGAAGCACAGGCTCTTCTTTCCTCAATAGGGCAGAGGGAGACTTTGTAATGCCATGGCCACAGCAGCCCTCCAGTTCAAATGTGAGGTGAGACCTGTGGGAGGAGACCACAACAGGAAAAGCATGATAGGAAAGCAAGGGGAGCTGAAAGAGAGAGAGACAACAGCTCAAAAAAAAAAAAAAAAAAAAGATAGTGTGACATGAAAACTTTACTCATCATTTATAAAAGGCTTCATCTATCAGCAGGATTGCCTTAATGTGTCTCCTAACAAGGCTCCCCCAACACAGACACCCCCTTTCCTTTAGTTTCCTTCTTTGATACTGTCACATGTTCTTCATTTTCCAGCACGTTGCGTTCATTCTTTGCCTTTAAACTCCAAGGATTAAAGCAACTGGATAAAATAAATAAATAAATGAAATTAAAAGAGCTGACATTTCATGCTGTTGTTGGCAGCCTTTGATTTTCTTGCAGAACAAGATCATTACTTTTCTCTCCAGCTTTGAAAAAAAAAAAGAGATGGACAGGCTCATCTTCTTATAAATTCATTAATCACTTGTGGGCTGTGGTAGGTGTGGGGAGAAGTTGAGGAAAGAGAGACTTTTGTCTGAAGTATAGGGAACTGTGAATCACTGCAAGCTTAGAACAAGGTAGTACCAGATCTAGATCTGAGCAGAAAATGTCTTTTGTCTGAGCTATTCATACAAGCCCAATGACAACAACTTCATGGTCCAGGCTGAAGCTTAGAGGGTGCTACCATATAGTAACAGTGAAGACTAGGATCATCCTGATGAAAAGCAACCTCAGCTGTGAAGCTTTGAGTCCAAGACAAGAATTTCAGAAGCCTTCAAGAAGAGACAAAATGGCCCCTATGATTTTTGGCTCAACCCACTGTTAGTAGCATGAAGTATTAAGAGTTTATTTACAAAATATGACACTAGATCTGAGTGTATGCAAGTTTAGAAGTTTTCAGGCCCAAGAGTTTTGCTTACAAAAGGTTATATCCATGCAGGAGCTTTTCCTAGGTTTAAAGTTAAACTCAAGTTTGCTGAGTCTTTGCTTCTTCAGAGCAGATTGAGCTACAGCTCTTCATGCACAACTGCAGTCGAGATCAGTGAACTTGCCATGAACTGTTTGGGAACTCACTAGGGGCAGATTTCCCACCATGAAATTGGAGGATATGTGGCTGTTCAGATCCAGCCTTGTTTGGGCTCTGAGCATACCATAAATCTCTGGCACTGGGCGATGCTTTGCTGTGCAAACGAAGTCCAAGGAGAGCCTGGAGCAAAGAAAACGTGTTTGCACTCTCAGTTCCAGCCTGACTGAATCACAGAGTGGCTATAAATAAGGAGAAGGAAACTGCTGCAAGGAAGCTGATTGCATGAAATTGTCCATTCCCTCCATTTTCTTTCTCTGGATGGTTCAGTGCATCATCTGTATGTTTCTGACAGGACAATTTTGGTACATCCTAATGCAGAGCATCTTATGGATGTGGTCATATCATTGTTTTCTCAGCAATACTGCCCCACAGTTGCTATGCAATGTTGCTGAGAGGGTTTCATGAGCTAGCTCCTAGCATAAAACCCTGTATTGTAGTCCTGGTAGTTTCTTGTTTGTCCTGGACAGAAGGCAGCACCAGATGAGGCAAAGGGTTTTCAAGATCTGCTCCAAGCTAACTGGTGCAAATGAGACATATGGGACTCCCTGATGTGACTGTTGCACTCTAAGGCTCTGTGCATGTCCTACAAATGCTAAGCATGTCACACCAATGCATTACAGTCATCTCTGTCTTGTATGCTCTTGATCCTCCTCTTTTGAGGACAAAGAAATTCGGCTTGTCAGGACCTTTTAGCAAGTCTGTGGACATGGAAGGGGCTCCAAACACGTGGTGTCTTACAAAAAGAACTCAAAGACGAAGCATATATTCAGGGTCACCTCCTGAAGGGCCAGAACTGAATGATGCAGGGCAGCTGTCCACCCTGTGTTGCCTTTTCAAGCCAACAGGACAAGCAAGGCCTACATATCCATTTGGCATGTTGGGAGTTAACAGTGTCATGTTCCCACCCACACTGGCTGCACAGCTGTACCAATACACAAATCTGGTTTCCCAGCAATTGTCCAAAGTGAGTCTCCCCATGGTCAGCTCAGTCATGGCTAGAGAAACAAATGTAGGACACGTCTCTTGGTTTCAGCCGTCCCTGAACCTGCGTGTATTGTGCAGCTGTTGCCTTAACCAGATACAAAGACTTAATGAGGTTAGGGTGACCTCTAGAAGGCTAGCATTTAAGAGCAAAGCTGCAGAGCAAAGCATGCTGGGTACCATTCTGCAAATAACAATTTAATCCTGGTGCTCTGCACTGCTTTCAGAATTTGCACATTTTGGAGCTCTGTCACTCTTCCCCATGCTCTTTCCTCTTCCTCCCCACACAGGCTAAAGAATCAGCTTTTGTGTGCTGGAAATATTCAAGTGAAAGGACATTTCCAGAACTTATGCCCACTTTCATACCTGTGCTTCACTGTAGCATTTCATGGGGAAGTGATCAGAGAAAAATCCTTCTGTGTGTTCATAGCTTCCCCTGTCACATCACCAGAAGCACTTGCTATTCCTCACTCCGTGCAACTTACCCCATGCAGCCACCACCCTCCACATGTTACCGTCATGTCCTCTCACTCCTGCTGCCAGTCATGGGAACACCATTACCTGAATTTAATGACCCTCTGGACCTGTCCATGTGTATCTTCCCAGCCATTCCCCCACACCCTCACCTGCGTTTGCTTACAAGTGCTCTGCCTCACAAAGTCACATGCAATGTCCTCTCCCCTTCCCCGGTATTTATTTCTGTGTGCACAAGATGGCCATTCCTGGGGACTTGCCACTGCAGTTCCTTTTGCAGTGATCACAGGCAAATTGAGGCAGATATAACAAATATTAATGTGCAGCTATTAAAATGAGCTGTTCCTACAAGGCTCTGCATGGCAGCAGCTGCAGAGAGAGGTGCTTCTGATGTCCTCTCTGTCACCTTTCTGAAAAGCTCCCTGAGGAGACACACAGAGCCATGAGCCATTCACAGAGATCATGCTGTAGAAAACAGAAGGAGGCTGCTGCCTGGGCAGTGCTTTAGTTAACACAAGAACTTACTGGTCCACTTTGGTTTTGGAGATGCTGAGCAAGGGCTTATGTTTGGAGTTTGAGAGATTAAACCAGCTAGCTCCCATCCCAGCTTATTCGGGCAGTGTGGATGATGAGCTAGCTGGCAGGGACACAGGCTTAAACAAGAAGAAAGGCTCTGAGAGAGGAACGCCATTTGTTCTTGTGCTTGACACCAAAATAACCCTGAACCCACAGAAAGTGGAACAAATCTGATTTGCTCGCTACCCCAGGATTATCACCTTCAATGGCATTTCCTTCTTCTGAACCCAAGTGCAGTCTCCTCCCTCTGCCACACTGCTCTTCTCTTCCCAAAACTGGCCCATCAAATCTCTGGGTTCAGTCACTATCTGTGAAAGTGTGGAGATGTGCTCCTGACTCATTTGCTGACCAGAGCAGGTGAGGCTTAATAGCCTCCAAGGCCAGAGAAGAAGTGGTGAAACACCAGGGAAGCAACAGAGGAATAAAGAGTAAGATGGATGTGCTGGCAGAGTGCTATAAATCATGGACTCAAAGAGGAACCACAGGCAAACGTAAGAATAAGATTCTTCTCTTGAATTCTGGCTGTGGAAACACAACAAAAAGTTGTGTTCCTGCAGCTTCTGCACTGAGGTTTGTGGTTGTTCTCATTTCCCCTGATGCTGGTCAGCTCCTGAGTACGTATCATTAGTTTCTCAAACCTCTAGCTGGATAGCAGATGAAGCATCAGTCTGAGGCAGCAGTGGCACATGTAACTCCAAGTGGCTTGCTCAGCAATCCCCGCATCACATTTAAATGCTTTTCATCCTGACCAGAAATAGATCAGCAGTGCCAAAGACAGAGCTCATTTCATTATCCATGAAGACAGCAGCCAGCCAGTATCTTCCCTGTGCTACTCTCTGCCTAAATTACTTTGCTTTGACATGAGAAGAGGGTCCAGACTCTATAGCCTGTCGGACCACTGGCTTCCCCACTGAAACTGCTTGTCTAGCAGGGTCCTGGGTCTCCAGGATGGGCACTTCTCCATTTAAGCACTGGCTCATACTCTCAGGGTATTCCCTCTGAGTCGGTAGGCAGGTCTCACGTGGTCACTGGAGTCTCAGCCGTCCAGGGTTTAGACCACTGTAATTCTTCTCTTTCAGGGTACCTCTGGAGAACCGGTACTTGTATATATGGTGGCATAGGGGTGGTTCGGCCTCTTGGTAGCAGGGCAATTGCTTAGCTCAAACTGTATGGAGAAGACCAAGTTTCCAAAGCAGTAGTTTTTGAAGTTAGACTTAGAGAGCAGGTGATGTGTCCCAAAACCTGTTTTGTGCCTTGCAGTATAGAACAAACATCCTTAAGAAGCCATTCTCAAGGCTGGTGATTATGGTGCTAGCCTGAGACCTGGGACATCTTAATCAATATCCATGCTTTTACAAGCATCTTGTGTGAGCTGGGGCCTTGCTCAGATGCCCACCTGCCCAGGCATCCCAGGCAGGCTTAGCCAGGGAAGGATTTATATCAGACCCTGACTTCCTACACCATCATCACAGAGAATGATGTGTTCTGCTTAGGCCTTCTCATTGCGCTCTGGCGTCAGCCTCTTCTTTCCTCTGACTCAATGAAGAATCAAGCTTTGCCAGCCTTAGATAACAAGTGACCTCAGTACTTCAGTTGGGATGAAACAGCAGACGACAGCCTGGTGTGTGCAGGCAGTAGGGCCTGAGCACAGTCTCTTTGCTTCGTCACCCTGGAGCAGCCTCTTTGTACAGTGAGAACATTTCACCTCCTTCCAACATGTTGCCCCAGCATTAATTAATTATTCACTGTTCTGTAGTTTCAGGGTTTTACTTTTTACAATTGAGGTGCAAGGTGCTACAAGCCCTACCTGGCATTTGATGGACACAGTAATGTCTAATTTGGGGTGGGGAGGTTATGGCATGCCGCATGGTCTTTCAGTACATGCGCCAAAAGTGAGAACTCCCAGCTTTGCAAGCAGGGCCTGAGGAAATAGTCTCATCTCAGCGGGACGGTAAAATCCCTTGGCTTATAGAGTCATAGAATGGTTTGGGTTGAAAGTGACCTTAAAGACCATTTAGTTCCAACCCCCCTGCCGTCAGCAGGGACACCTTCCACTAGACCAGGTTGCTCAAACCTTCATCCAACCTGGCCTTGAACACTTCTAAGGAGGGGGCATCCACAACTTCCTTGGGCAACCTGTTCCAGTGTCTGCCC
>NW_010336373.1:187350-200427 GCF_000700745.2 Antrostomus carolinensis | reverse complement strand
CCAGAGCCTTCTCTTCTCCGGGCCGAACAGCCCCAACTCTCTCAGCCTGTCCTCATAGGAGAGGTGCTCCAGCCCTCGGATCATCATCGTGACCCTCCTCTGGACTAGCTCTGGTAGGTCTATGTCCTTCTTATGTTTGGGACCTCAGAACTGGACACAGCACTCCAGGTGGGGTCTCACAAGAGCGGAGTAGAGGAGGAGAATCCCCTCCCTTGACCTGCTGGCCACACTTCTGTTGATGCAGCCCAGGATACGGTTGGCCTTCTGGGCTGCGAGCGCACATTGCCGGCTCATGTTGAGCTTCTTGTCCACCAGTACCCCCAAGTCCTTCTCTTCAGGGCTGCTCTCAATCCATTCTCCACCCAGCCTGTATTTATGTTTGGGATTGCCCCAACCCAGGTGCAGGACCTGGCACTTGGCCTTGTTGAACTTCATGTGGTTTGCATGGGCACACCTCTCAAGCCTGTCAAGGTCCCTCTGGATGGCATCCCTTCCCTGCAGTGTCATCAGCAGACTTGCCCATCGGTAAATGCCCATGCCCACAGGCTCACTGGCAGCTCCATTTTAGCATGTGCTGCTTTGTCTCTTTGTCTTCAAAGCCTGGGGACATTTTTTGTGGTAGACTCCAATGCTACTTGTGAGACTTGATCACTGGAGTCAGGGTAATGCGTGGACTGATTCAGTAGTGTCACCGCTTTGTCCTTACAAGCCACTACTGACCCTCTAGCCCAGTGTTAAGGAAGCCTGAAATATTAGTTACAAATCTGATTTGTCAGGGCCAGGTTCTGCTGTTGTTACAGCGTGCAGCACCTGATATCAGGGGAAGCTTTCCCTCAGGGATGGTGGTGGGAAGAATAAGGATATGAGAAATATATTCAGATTTTCTTCCAGTGTTTCAGGGCTTGATAAGTGGAATAAGTGGATAACTGGATAACTCACTAAAAAGAGTAATTTTTGGGCCTCCAGCTGTTCTTTATAAAGTGTTTGCTTCGGTGAATCATTACTTGCTCAGTATTTGCACTCTTTTGTTGGTTAACTGAATATCATGCTAATTGTTGTCTTTCTCCATTGGGTAACTAAAATATTGGTCAAATTTTATTTTTTTTCCCCGATTAAGCTGTTGGAATACTTTTTTCCATCTGAAATACTGATATGTCAAAATGGAAACATTTTATAGAAAGTGTGTTTTTACATGCAGCGATCTTCAACTTTTCAGTCTCAGTATTTACATTTCTGGTCAAAAGGTGAGAAATAGACATGGACATAGTAATTTAATGGGTGGGGTCCTGGTAGAGCTGTAGAAAACCCTGGCCTGTATGGAAATCAGGCAGACACTTGTACCTGTATCTTCTGTGTACTGAACAATGATAAAACTGTTATCTGCTCAGGAGTGGCTCTTTCTTGCAAAAAAGAAGAAGTTTAAAAGACTATAATAAAACACAGGAACAAATTCCAGAACTTCAAAATTTAGCATGCACTGGAATTAATTTATTTTGATTTTTTTGGTCCATTCCTATGAATAACAAGTAGCTTACTGTCTGGTATGAATCAGCCTTCGTGTTACAAAGCATGAAACCTTGGCAGTTCACAAATTTTCACTGATACGCAGCAAGTTGTCAAATGCTCACAAGCAACAAGTGTCGCAAGAGCATGAATCACAGCTGTTCAAACGCAGTTCTTTGCTTTTTGAAACTACTAACAAATTTACTGTTCTGTTCACCTAATACTAGCAGATACAATATTATCCACAAAAATAGAAGTAAAATAGGGGCCCTTGCCAACTGCAGTTGTTACCAGATCTCAGAAACCTTCCAAAAAGGACAACGATGTCAGAGTAATGTTTGTCTTTTGCTTATATTCTCTTTGTGTCTTCTCTTTGGTACTTTTGGTTCTTAACCTGAATCACCATTGGTAATAATGTTGGTAATTATGTGCTGTTTGGCTGATGGTCATGTTCTGCAGAAGTGCCTGCGTATCAATCATAGATGAGGTAGATATATTTGGAAGCAATTTTGAATACTTCTTAACAGAAAAAAAAAACCCCACAAAACAACAAACAAACAACCCCCCTCCCAAAAAAAAACACAGCAAAAACCTCAAAAACCCCACCAAAATCCCAACTAAAAATATATTTTTATATATATATTTTTTTTTTAATGGCTAATTCTGGACAATCTGTTGATGTCAAGTGTAGTTACAAACTGCGACCTCAGATACTAGGAAATAATCTTTTGGGTCTTAATGAAAAATAAGTCTTCGGACAGCTGTCCAACTCTGGGAAATAAATGGGAACAATTTGATTTTAGCCATGACAATGCACAATCTGGCAATTTTTGAATCAGAAAATCTTGGAGTCTGGAAATTAAACTGTCAGTGCTGGAAAGTATGGGACTGTGAAGACCAAGAAGTGTTTAATCAGTGTGTTAGGCTCATTCTCGAAAGGGGCAGGAAACATATTGCCCTGGAAGGACAAAACTCTACAAAATGTAATTGCAGTGTGAGGACGGAGGAAGGGTGGGTACATAAGGGACAAGACCTGGACAGACAGATGGAGGGCAGTGGAGAAAAAAAATTGTTTGCTTTTTCCACCTAGTAATATATGCAGGAGAGAAAAGTCCTGCTCCCTCTAAATCTTTTCCACTCAATCATCCTTAAACAGAACCCATACCTTCAGGGAGAGAGCAGAAGCTTCCAATTCAAGCAGTGTTAACAACTGTCTTGGTTTTCAGCTGGGTCAGAGCTGGGTTTCTTCTTAGTAGCTAGAATAGTGCTGTGTTTTGGTTTCAGCATGGGATTTGTTATGAGAAGACTGTTGATAACATACCAATGTTTTCAATTGTCACTAGAAGTCCAAGGACTTCTTGTTTTGCTAGTCTGCAAGTGCACGGTCTGTGGGGAGATGAGGAATATTAAAATTAGTAAACCAAATTGGCATTTGGATATGCCAATAGGATATTCCATATCATATAACATCATGTTCAGTATATTAATGAGGGTCTCTCTCTCACTTGGGTTCTCTCTCTTCCGGGATTGTGGTTTCAGTTTTGGGATTGTTTTGCCTCCAGGATTGTTATCCAAGAATGGGCTTGGCTTCATTGGCAGGTGATAAGCAATTGCACTGTGCATCACTCATTTGTATATTTTATTATTACTGTTATTGCTATTATTTTATTAATATTATTTTTACCATTATTGTTGTAATCTTTATTTTAAGTTTTATTTTATTTCCATTATTGAATTATTCTTATCTCAACCTACGAGTCTTCTTACCCTTACCCCTCCAATTCTCTCCGCTGTTCCCTAGGGCAGTGGGAGAGAGAGCGAGTAGCTGTGTTTGGCTGCCAGCCCAGTGAAGGCACCACACAACATGGTGCCAGTGCTGTAAATGCACAGTCATATAGTTCCTCGTGTGGGAAAGGGAGTGAGAGCACCAACATGGGGTGCGAGGGCAGCAGTGGCTTTACACTGATAAATGTGTTCACACAGACAACTCTTAGCTCTCCGTCCTTATTTCAGTACTAACGTACACCTTTGACTCTGCATTGTCATCGAACGCGGAATTTGGGGCCTTTACTTCATTGTTGTTGTCCCTGATCCCTGCACAGGCTACAGCTGTGTCATCCATCCAAGCTTCACTGTAGCACTGTCTTGAACAGTAATGTTTCACAGAATCACAGAGTGCTAGGGATTGGTAGGGACCTCTGGAGATCATCTAGTCCAACCGCCCTGCCAAAGCAGGTTGACCTAGAGCAAGTTGCATCTGGACTGGATTTGAAAATCTCCAGAGAAGGAGACTCCACAACCTCTCTGGGCAGCTTATTCCAGTGTCCTGTCACTCTCACAGTAAAGTTTTTCCTCATGTTTAAGTGGAACCTTCTGTGTTCCAGCTTGTGCCCGTTGCTCCTTGTCCTGTCACTGGCCACCACTGAAAAGAGTCTGGCCCAATCCTCTTGCCCTTTAGATATTTATAAACATTAATAAGATCCCCTCTCAATATTATCTTCTCCAGGCTAAACAGACCCAGCTCTCTTGGTCTGTCCTCATAAGAAAGATGCTCCAGCCCCTTAATCATCCTTGTAGCCTCCACTGGACTCCCTCAAGAAGTTCCCTGTCTCTCTTGAACTGGGGGACCCAGAACTGGACACAGTACTCAGGGACAGCATTTGCATCCACTGTCTAGTATGATGCACAACATTTTCAACGAGCTGAAACCAAGCATTTTCTCTGCAGAGATGAGCTATATTTTGCCCATCGATCTTCTCTCTGATCCTAACCTTAATGTTTCCTGTCAGTCTTGCCTCAAAAAACATAGTGGAGCACAGATTAAGATACCTGTGCCCAGAATATCGTGTTGTTTTGGGTTCCAAACGTGGATGTGGTTTTCTCTCATTCTGCCCTGTTTTATATGATGTCTTTCAAGTTTGATTAATTTGAGGATGCCAGGATTAATTGAAGGGAAGGGGGCTGAACCTGAGCAGCTTTGCCCATGGCTAGTTTACAAGCAAGTAAAACCAAGTAATGCTCGTGTTTTTTGCACGCTCAATTATGTGCTGCCTCCCCACAGCTTGTTAAGCTGTCAGTTATCATCTGGGAGGAGTGTCAGGAACTGGTCACTCCCAAATGGTGCAAACTGCAAATTTGTGTATGAATGTAGCTCCCCGTATGCATGTCTGATCAGCATCCATAATTGATGTCAGGGAGATTGTTTATGGTGCTGGGATGAGGAGCCCTGGTTTCAGGTCTGAATGCATGACTCTGCTGTGACTTTGCTTTCCGCTCTCCTATTGTTTGTTTTATGTGTAAAGCCCTTTCCCCCCATCCTCTCCATCCCTGTCTCTCAGTTTGTAGAGAAAATAGGCAGAAATGACATGTAAAGGTGCCCTCAGAGCCAATTTGCAGCAACTGGTAAAGATCACACTGTATCCATCTAAAAATGCCTATCCATAGGGAGCTCCCTCTGAAGCTGAATGTAGGAGAGTGTTTTAAAGAGCTGGCTAAAGCAGGAAAAGGAGCTGTTTTAATGTAGAGAGGGGCAGATCAATTCAGAAACAGCAACCCTATCCTCAGCCCCTCACCTAAGCCTTCTCTGAGAGCTAAGAGTTTGGTTTTTTTTAATTTCCATACAGTTTTACACTCTTTGGTTTTAAGTGAAAGACCAGAAGCACTAAAGGCCTGCTGGACACACTGTATTAGCAGCTCCTTCGTAACCACAAAGTAAAGAGGCATGAACTGAAAGCTCTGGCCTGTGCCTTTACAGATCCAAATCCCTTGGCATTTGGTTCTCCTGTTTGCAAGTTAGTGGGTTGGCACTTTTTTGCCTTCTTTAGGTTTTTGGGTTTTTGTTGTTTTTTTTTTTCTTCTTCACCTCTTTGTAAAGCTAAGACCTATTTGCAAAGTCTGGCACTAGATTTTGGACAAAAATATTATTATTCCTTTTGCCCTTTCTACCAAGCCAAGCTAATTTGGACTTTTGTTGGTTATGCCAGCTGGAAAAAGAAATTGGCAATGAAGTCGGGTTTCTTTGGCAAGGTCTCTTTGCTCACAAGAACGTATCAAGACTTGCTTTCTTTTGCGCAGCGGGGAGCACACAGTCAGAGCTGGTTTCTTCATCCACTGCTCCAACTTGGTTGAATCAAGCACCCTGATGTGAGAAACCCTCTCCTGCTCCCATCTGCTGGGTCATCTTCGTTGCTCTTCAATGCTCCCCTCTCCATTTGCTTCAGCATGCTGTCATGTTTCTACCCCCACTGTTTGACTCCTATTTGCATATTCAGCAAGGTTTCCTTAGTGATACCAAACTCATTCTCACTCTAACTACTATGGTGACAGCCTCAAGTAGCTTTTGCAGGAGCAATTAAGCCTGTGAGTTTCAGCAAGGTTTAACTTGTGTATCTCCAGCCTTTGGGGCAGTTTGGGTTCATACTCGAGGTCACCCCTGATGACTATCAAGTAGGGCTTGCAGTCTTGTGGCTTTATGCTGATAGGTGATGCGAGGCTCCATCAGTTGTTTAGCAAGCGATGCGCACCTTCAAGTCATCTGTAAGGTTTTTTATTGCTAAGAAAAATGATCTGATTCTCTATTCCTTCTGCAGGCTTATTGTCTCCCTCTCTCCCCTGTCCCTTATGTGTAAATGTTGTAAAGCTATCTTTAGCTGAGCTACTGGTTAATCCAGCATTAATCGACCTCCCTAATTGTACTTTGCTATTTTCTCTCCCTTTATCCTTAAATTGGTCTACTGGGCAGGGGGTCTGGAGGGCAAACACATTCATTACATTACTAGCAAACAAGATATGAATTGCACTGCAGGGGACAAAATTAAATTTACAGTTTCCCCTTGTAGATGTCATAAACTATTGATTTAAAACAAGAGGGGACACAGCAGCAGAGCCAGCATATTGGCTCTCTTGCTTTGTTCTCCTTGTGTTCTGCCAGGGGTACCTTCTGCCAGTCCCTGTGTGGCTTGTTGGCAAGGACTGGCCGGTCCCCCAGGGGACATGCTGGGCGATGGAAAGGCAGAGGGAAGGATTAGGTGTAGTTTGTTTGGAAGGTCTATGGGTGGGTTATTTAGGGCTGTCTTCTTGGCTCTAGGTCTTAAAGACCTCCCTTTGGCACTGGACAGGGACTGCATTCAAAACCTACCTTTCTTTATCATCCCACACATTGTCCATGCTCAACTTTCTCTGCCCATTTTAGAGGTTTTAGAAGTGTCATTTTCAGATGTTTTGAGTACCACTCCAGTTCTGCCTCGGCTTGCTTTGCCATGTTGGATATGGCATTTTGCCCCTGTTAAGCCTCCTACTTTTTCCCCATCTCATTATTTGCTTGTGGGAGGGATCGCTCTTTAATACATGCAAAGCCTAGCATGACCACAACCTCTTTAGGTACTCCATGTGAGTACCCCACTCCCAGTAACAAGGGAAGGAAGAGATTCTAGACACTGCCCATTGAGCTTGGTGTTGGTGCTTACCCTGTATGCTATGCTGAAGAGAGGAACTAATGGCTGGAAACTCCACCAAACCAAAGTGTGCCTTTGTAGTGCTCAGCTAAAGTCAGCCCTAGCAACTGGCAAGTTGCTAAAGCACAGCATTTGGCTCTGTGCCATCTTTCCTTTTCATACCATCCCAACTAGGCTGGAAGCACTCGTGTGGTAGGAAGCCAGGAAGAGACATATAGTCCATTCACACAAGAGAAATGTACTACTCATGATAGCGGTTGTCAACAGCGGACCCCACGCTGTGCCCCTCCACTGCTGCTGGGAATGGGTTGAATGGCAGGAGCAGGCATGGGGCCAAACATGAACTTGATGCTTGGTGAAATGTCATCTATTACATGTTTAATGATGTTAGAGCAGAATTTAGTCCCTCCTGTGCTGGCAGCCAGTTCTCATTACCAGTTAATTGGACCTAGATGCAGCCACTGTTGAAATCTATTGTCAGGAGCAAGTTGTTATATTAGTGTAGGTGCGTTGCTTATATCCCCAGCCCGCATGAGAGGGTCAAAGGCTGCAACTACATCAAACGTTTTCCTCTTCCCATTCTTTTCTGGGGACAACTCTTGCTAAGATGTACCCTGGAAAGACTAATATGGCTGCTGACAAGGGATAAAACCTGTGTGTTGTCCAGACAGCACAGGGGTTTCAGCACTTCTCTACACCAGAAATCTTGTCCCTGCTCTCTTACAGCTGCCAAAAAGGTAGAAAGATCTGGGTGGAGAAGTCTTCCCTTGCCTACCTGTGCCTTCTCTAAGCTGTAGGAAATCTGTCTGGGTCCACATGGAGAATTAGATGCAAGATTCTGCATACTACCTGCTATGGGATCTAATCTAACAAGTGGTCATAGATAAGCACTGGCTGCTGAGATCTGATGTGAAAAGCCACGCAGAGGAAGTTGTTTGCAGTAAGGAACTTTTATTAGCTCCAAGATATTGACTACATACACTCAAGCACTGTCTTCTCTCATCTTATCTATCGCTTAACTGTGTGCCTACCTACTGACCCCTCTCTTCCAGCTTGTTCCTTTAATCAGCTTGGGGATGTAGGAGAATATTTTGACAGAGAATATTTCTAACTGCCAAACTCGGTTTACTTGTGTCTCATTGAAAAACAGACCCCAAGAGGTGAAATGCCGTAATCACTTGCATTTCTGATTCCCCAGATCACTCGCCTCTAAATAGCTATGATGTGCTTGAGGACTGGGTACGAATTTAATGATGTTATCACAATTAACCTGCCATCTTTTCATTTTAATTTTTTTCTTTTTTTACAACTACAAAATTAGCTTTAATTTTGAGCCGAAGGCTTTGTTGTCAACAGCTTTATCAGCTATTTGCCAATTTACCGCAGAATCCTTACTAGCACATAAAATGAGAAGGCACAAAACATTTTAGAACTTGAAGGCATCTTTATTTGCACAGTCTCTCCTGTTCATTTTCAGAATGGTCTGGTGCACTCTGTAACATCTTACTGAAATTACCCACTGCTGCAGCAGCCTCACCTACCCCAGACATCATGAAGTGAGTGCATCAGCTCTTCACATACTGGGTCACGTAGTGGAAGGGCAGTGTGGTACTCCTGTGGGTGTAGAGATTCCTTTAGTGATGATGTTTAAGAACAAGTAAGGAAAAGTTCTTCCCTGGGATTGTTTATGAATAATTGATTCTGCTGTAGAGTTAGGGAGTACATTTGATGGCATCCTGCAGTCCTTTCCACTCCTGTTCTCTTGATTCTGTGAGAACCTCCCATGCTCATTCTCCCTCCTTCCTTGATTTTGTGGATTTCCTAGGGCCACCAAAAACAATTTATCAAATAAAAACCACCCGGATGGGCTCTGTATGCTCTGCTGCCTTGCAGTGCCTCTTCTAGAGCTGGCTAAGGACCATGTTAGGGCTTGCACTCATATGTCTTCTCCCCATAGAGGATATGAGCTTCTTTAAGTTCTTGGTGAAACATCCAAGCTACAGTGGAGGGTGCTTTTCAGCTCTGGGGTCCTCAATCTTCACACCGGTATAGCAGCTAAAATGGAGGCTCTCACCTACCTCTCACTAGAAGACTTCAATTTAGAAACATAGGATGGTTTGGGTTGGAAGGGACCTTAAAGATCATCTAGTTCCAACCCCCAACATGGTACAGTCAGCTTTGTAACAATCTCATTGCCATCACTCCTTCAGCACTATTTGTTTTTTTTCTTTCAACAGTAGTTTTACGTACCATATTGAGAGGTTAAAGTGACTTTCCACCCACTGTGGGCAATTTAAGACTCTAATATGAGACAACTAAGCTACGGTGCCATGAGTCACTCAGTCTCTACTTTTCTCTTTCATATGACACATCTTCCCCTTCTTCCTTGCCTGTTCTTCAGCAAGGGATTTTTCTGCCTTTCTCCTTCTCTGCACAAGCCCAAGTATGAAGCATAGCAGCTGTCTTCTCTCTGCCTGGCCCAGGGGTCTGAGCATCTGGGTGGAAGTGCTGACTCCTCTCTTTTGTGCAGCACATAAAATGTACCCTAATACCCTTCACTTCCAAGAAGAACTGGAGCTAGTCCAGCCCATGAAATCTGCCTAGAATCTCAATTTTCCTCTCCTTGCCTGCTGTTACCAGAGAAATTCCAGCTACATCAAGTGCTTATTCTGGTCCTTGGCTTGTTGAATTGCTGGGGAAGGTGACTCAGGAGGATTTTGGGTCCCTGCCAGTCAAATCACAAGCCAATAGCAGCAGAGGTAATTGTCACTCACAGCACTTGTGCCAAAATGTGGGCATGGGCCTGTGAGCTTTTGGGAGCCCGTGGATTGTCATGCTATGTTGTTGTTTAGGGATTTGAAAGGTCACCTGCTCTTCTCTATCTGCCCCTATCAGTGGACATTCCCTGGAAGTTACTCTTCTTTTTTTTTTACTCAGTGTGTGCCTCTGCAGTCTGACCTAACCAGAGATGATTGTAAATCACTTTCAAGAGCATATTTTACCCTTCCTCCTTCTCTACTGTCTATCACTAAAGAGCGGGTGTCTACTCCATGTGCAAGCCCTCCATGAGCCTGCACTTCTATCAGTGCCCTCCATCATAGCTGTTTGTTCCGCAGAGGTTGTTGTGTATAAAGGAATTACTACAACATATGGCCAACACTCCACACTTCATATGTTATTCATCACATTAGAGTCCAGCCACATGTCCCTCCTGCAGCCAGGGGAAGGTGCTGGCCCTGCTCCTCTCAAGTGGTCCTCCTAATTTGTCTCTCTGCGAGCAGCTTCGTGTTTGTTTGCAGGTGTTGCTGAGATATGAGGGTAGTGCCAAGAAGTTGGCAAGGGATGAAGCAATAAGGAAGCAACTTGCGGAAATCAGCTGTAAGAGGGGACTACAGAGGAAATTAAGGAGGGAGGAGGACTTCAGGTTTGTGAATAGAAGAGAAAGGGAATAAAAGGAGAATGATGACTTGAAGGAAGAAATAACGGACAGCTGTGTTTTGAAGGCAATGTAAAAATCACCATTCTCGCCTCTCTCCACTATTAAATATCTTTCTGAGTTTGTTTTAAATCCCAGATTGTTATCCTGGGAGTCAGGTCTAAATTCAGGGTGGCTAACTGCAGCCTGACCTACTTGTCAGTCTCATTCTGGTGGCTTTAGGGTCTCACTTTCTGAACAGATCTGAGATCTCACTCAGAAGTGTCTTATTCTCTGTGCTAAGTGGAATGACTGTGACATACGCCTCTCTGGGTTTGGGTATGGGTACACCTGCCACAGCTTCTATATGCCCATCCCAGTTCCTTCCCAGGAAAGGGGCATCCCTCCACATTTTGAGAACATGTACCTTCAGAGGTGCACAGCAACCCTCTGGTTGCATACACAGATGTGTGCGTGGGAGTTTCCAGCCCATTCACAACAGCTTCCTTGGTGAGATAGTGTGGCAGAGGAGAGGGCAAGCAGCAGGGTGGGAAGAGCCAGCTCTGCTTGGGCTGCGCATTGCCCCCCTGCACATTGAGTGCTGGCAGATGGCAGAGCTCTGCCGAGAAGCTTTTGGGGACTGATGTGGGGCAAACGTCCCATCAAACCCTTCCAAATTCAGCTTTCAAACCACAGCTATTGCAGACAGAAGTAAGAACTACAACATCCTTCTTGAAACCACAGAATATTTTCAGTGGGAAGGGAGCTTTGGAGGTCTGTCATCCAACTCCCTGCTCAAAGCAGGGCTAACTAACTTCAACATTAGATCAGGTTGCTCAGGACCTTGCTCAGTCAAATTTTGGAAATCTCCCAGGACAGTGATTTTTCAACCTGTCTTGGCACCTATTGCAGTGCTGATCCACTCTCATTATGAAAATATTTTCTTTTATATCCAACCAAACATTCTGGGAGCCCAAAATTGCTCCAGCTACAGCCTCAGAAGTGCTGAGTAGAGAGGAATAATAATTTACTTTGGCCTGATGGCTACACTCTCATCATTACAGCCAGCTATGCATTTAGCCTTCCTTGCTACAAGGGCATGCTGGCAGACTGATTTTCAGCTTTTGCTCACTGGGAATCTCTGGTTATCTTCAGAGCTACTTCTCAGCCAGCTAGTCCTCATCCTGTAGTGTTGTGTGGGCATCATTTCAACAGGTGGAAGACTTTGCACTTACCCTTGTTAAACTTCATGAGGTTCCTATCATCCAATTTCTTTGGGTCCTTCAAGCCCTTTGAATGGCAGCCCTGCCTGCCCTCCAGCAAGTCAACCACTCTCCTGAATTTGGTTTCATTCCTGAAGTTGATGAAGGTGTCTTCTGTCCCATCGTCCAGGTTACTGATGATCACGTGCACCCTTCTTTCTGGTTGATTGTGCAGAAGAAGGGTGCTTCTGCTACTGTGATTTACAATGTGGAAATCCAGAGGCCCTCTCCAGCCTCTGAGGTATGAAAACAGTATGAGACTCCTTCTACACTGAAGAGGATATAAGTTAAATAGACACAGCAGAGAAAGGGCAGGGGAAAAAAAAATGAGACTGAGGGATATTTTGGCCTGCTTGAGTTGACATTTCAGGCATTTCAGTGCTATGAGTAGAAGTGTGTTTGCTGAGTATTAGGACAACATGATAAACATGCCCTGGGCTGCCCAGCTCACTGCGCTGTGGTATTATCCAGCCTGCAGATAAGCTGGGGAATTTGCTCTTCTCTTTCCTCCCCTCACCTGGCTTTTTGGACCCAGAAAGCACTAGCTCCAAATCCCTGTGTCAGGGAAATGTCCAGGAGGGAGGTTTGTCAGCCACGGTCAACCCTGCTCAGTGGAGGGGTTATGTGCATTAGTGCACAGCATGATGCAAGGCTGAGAGCTGCCCAGAGGGGAGGCAGCCCTGAAGGCAGGACCCCATCCTGAGGAGATCCTCATCCCAAACCACCAGCCCCCTCCTCGGCGAGTGCAGGGTTTCAGCTGTTAGAGAGATTAAGGAAATAGTAAAATCTGCTGATGCAATAATAGTAATTAATAACAATAATGGGTGCTTTTAGTGTATTTTGGCGTGATTTATTAGGCTGGGAGTGCTGTAGGAGAGCAGAGCACTTTGCAGGCGAGAATAAAAAGGCAAGGTGACTGGGCCCTGAAGTGCACATCTGGGCATGATTTGGAGAGGCGATTTATTGACACCATAAATGATGGCTTTTTCAAGCAGCTTGTTTTGGTGCCTATGCGGGAAGATGTAACTCCTGATTTAGGGCTCTGTTCAGCTCTACTTACTCTCCAGGTGGGACTCCTGGGGCGTCCCTCATGGCAGAGAAGAGCTGAGGCTGGGCTGCTGTGAGCCCGCATGTTGGCAAGACACGCAGTTCTGCACAGTGTCTCCTGGCTCACCAGTCCCTGTGTGGTCTCTTACAGCCTGTGCCATTGAAGGTGTATGGTGCCCACACCCTGGACAGCATCAGGGGAAGCATCTCCCCTGCTTCAGTGCCATGTGCTGGGGCTGGTGCCTCTCAAAGGCAGCCACATGGCTTCGCATCCCTCCATTGCTCCTACCCCATCAGCATGAGGGCGTGCGGCCCCAGCTCAGATCCAGCCAAAGTTGTCAAAACCACCAAGAAGGGTTACTTCTACTCCTAGAAACAAACTGGTTTTGGTTTTTAA
>NW_010336373.1:171464-187322 GCF_000700745.2 Antrostomus carolinensis | reverse complement strand
GCAGCACTTAGTTGACGGTCTCATTGATCTCAGCGATTTTATGTCAGCGCAGCAGTAGGAGTTTGCTCCGCGCTAGAGCCTTGTCTGGGCAAGCGGACATCTCTCAATGTAGTATTTTTAGTAGTATTATTATTATAAGGCCTGTGGCATATTAAGAGTCTGCCAGACACAGCACTCCCTTTTTTGAGGCTTCAGGCATGTCAGGGGAGATGTCAGGGAGCAGGTAAGGTGCCACTGGTGGTGGCAGCAAGGTGCCACTCAGCACGAGTGCTGAGGGCTCAGCAGCATCACCCAGGTGAGGGCAGAGGGTGGTTTGCCCCTCGCAGGGCATGCACAGGATAGGTGAGCTTCAAACAGGGCAGCAGGAAAAGTCCTGAGGAGAAGGATGACAGTGAATGCTAGGCTAAAGGGCAAAATAAATTAAAGCAAACAAACCAGAAAAACAATCTTTAAAAGCACTGGACTCAGCTTGGAGGTCATCCCTGCCTCGGTGTGCGAGGAGGAGGTAGGAGCATGGTGTGAAAAGGGGATGGGGAGGATCCCCAGCCTCATGGCAGAGTGTGGGCTTTTATTAGGGCTCATCAAGCACTTTTTAATCAACAGCGGAACTACTGGGCGTCAGCTGAAACAGTGGGCAAAGGTGTAAATGAGAAGGAAGCAGGAGGTAGCAAGAGGAATGGTGAGGGGACTGTGGCCGTGCAGTGGCAGGAGCAGGATGAGGGGAGCCATAGGAAGGGGACACAGTTAAAGATCTGAAGCAAAGCCAACAAGCTGCGTCTCTGGCTTGCGCCGAGCTGCTTGCAGAGTCCCCATCCCAGATGCTGAGCATCCCTTTGGGATTTTTAATTCACCAAGGCAGAGGGACCCCATCCATGGTCTGGGATGGACTCATGAGGCTGCTCTACCCGAGCAGAGCTGTCCTTGCCAGGGGGATGTGCTGTGGGGCCCACTGAGCTTTCACTGGCAAGGGGGAAACCCCCTGGGTGCGGACCCTCACTTCAAAGGGTCCATGTGCACTGGTCTTAAGGCAAAGT
Source organism: Antrostomus carolinensis (assembly GCF_000700745.2). Classification (NCBI taxonomy): domain Eukaryota; kingdom Metazoa; phylum Chordata; class Aves; order Caprimulgiformes; family Caprimulgidae; genus Antrostomus; species Antrostomus carolinensis. The sequence continues at coordinate 186,288 of NW_010336373.1, read as the reverse complement.
ATTCGAAAATTGGGAGGTGAGGGACTCATCAATGTGAGGAGGCAGCTGTACCTGGAAATGGCTGGTGCTCCGGTATCTCGGAACAGCAGCAATTCCAGCATCGTATGCTCATCTCTGTGCGGGTTTTTGCTGACGGGTATGATATATGCATACAAAGTATTTTGTTATTGTTATTATTACCCAAAGTTATGGATCAGCTTGAGAAACTCAAATGCAGTAAATCACTGGGACTGGGGTAGCATTAGTCTCAGGGCTCTGAAGTAAATAATGCATGAAATATACTGACAGCAGTGTCTGACGGATCCTTATAAACAGCATCTCTGTAACGAGTGCAGAGCTGCTAATAGCAGGGCTGGATTCGGGGAGAAAAAACCACTGAAATCTCTCTGCGCTCAGGCGAGATGATGCAGATGGGCAAACACCACCCCTTCCTCACCCCCCAGCACCAGTGAGTGATTTTAGAAGAGGAATGATGGTTGAGAGGGTCAAGAACAGGGTGGCAGCTCCATATCCAGCTGTGACATGGACTTCATGGGCAAGTTGCTCTCCCTTCTCCTGCCCCCCTTGCAAGGTGAGGGTGGTGAAGGGCTGTCTCCAGCCTGCTCTGCCTTCACCCTGCTGTGGAGTGCTTTGAGATCTTCAGAGTGGGAGCACTCCAGGTGTGCTAAGTACTATTATTATTTTTTTAATAATCGAAAGACATCCTGGGAATTACAGATCTATGAGCTCTCTTTCAATTCCAGCCAAACTGATTGTGAAGCTAATTAAAGACAGACTAGTACAACATTCCGGTAAGTATAACATGACAGGGTCAATCCCGTATGGCTTCTGGAAAAGAAAATTGTGCCTTTTGGAGCTGAAAGTGGTTTTTGGGGTTTTTTTTTAAAGTTTAATAAAATAAGATAAAGGTGATCCCCAGCAGACATAATGTACTTTGATTTTCATAAAGCCTTTGATAAGGCCTTTCACACAAAATTATGAAGGGAAATAAATAGCCATGGGAGAAGGGGCAAGGTCTTGTCGTGGATTAAAACCCAGTCAAGCGTTAGTAAGCAAAGAATAGTTGCTCCCTCGCATGGAAAGAAGTTAATAGTGGGAGACAGTACACGCTGTGGAGATGTTTAGTCTGCCCAGTGTTATGTGGCTGGAATGTTGGTACTTTAGCAATAAATCCCAGTTTGACTGGTGAGAAATGCAGCAGGATTGTCAAAAGCCATAGGAGATGTTGAGAGCAGGCCCACCCCATCGCATCCCCTGCGGGCTTGTTGCACGGGCCATGGAGAGGCAGCAGGACTTGCTCCCAGGGCTTGGCATTGCTGCTCCAGGGTCTTCTCCGATCACTCCTCACTTCCGTGGGAGCTTCTCCCCATCTTGCTGACCACAGGTGGACACAGGCTGCTGCCTTCGTGAGTCAGCAGGATTGAAAGGCACCGTGGGGAGAGGGCAGCAGGATGACGGATGAGCTATAATGTGGATGAGCATATGGTAATGCAGACTGCAAAAATAGTCTCCACTTCAGCTGTACAGTGATGAGCGCTGAGCTCCCGGGCTCCTTGGAGGGAAGAGATTGGGAGTCATGGTGAGTAACTCGATAAAACCTTCTTCAGTGGGTAGCGTCAATTCCAAAAGCGTAGAGGATGCTTGGTTGCCTTTAAGGGACAGGAAAACAATAGGGAATATGTTATAAAAAATGACATTATCTTGAACACTGGCTACACCCTCATTTAAGACAGCGTGTAGAATTACCAGAGGGCTGTGAAGCATGGTTAGTAATCTTGTGAGATTTACCTACAAGGAGGCAGTCAGTTGGACTGAACAGGGTTTTCTTTTTCACCGTAGCGATCTCGCGAATCCGTGCAAGCGCCATTTCTCTCCCGCAGCATTCCCGCCGGCCGCCCGCCCGCCGTGCCCTCTGCCGTCCCTGCGCTCGCACTGCTCCGCTCCGCTCGCTCCAACTGGAGATGGCAAGCACCCGCCATCCGCAGCCTCCCCGAAGAGAGATGCTAAAGGCTTATAATTGAGTTATTCACGCTAATGAAGAGTGTGGTGAAAACCGATCAGTCCCTCCTTTTTCTGTCCTCCTGTAATACTAGAACAAGAGGTCACTTGGAGATGCTAATGGTGGCTTAATTTAGATCCCATGAAAGGAGAGACTTTTTCACACAGCAGGTAGTCAGTCTGTGAAATCCACACTGCCTCCAGAGGTCAGAGAGTCAAATGCTGCAGAAGGATTTGTCAAGTTTCTGGGTAATTTTTGGAACAATAATAACTATTATTGCTGAGGGTGCAGTAGCACCCTGGGCACCCCACTCAGGAGGGACCCACTGTGCATAAAGCGTGGTACCTGCCCAAAGCAGGAGCCAGTGCTGGCCCCGATTGCTTTAGTCTCAGTAGCCAAAGAAAGGTAGTGTTGGTTTGGTCAAATGCTGGAGGAGTGATGCTGAAACAGCTGCACTCAAGCTCAAACCCTCTGTATTGCACTTTTCTTTCCTTCTCCTGCACCGGCTCTGTAGCCTCAACATCAAGATAGTGGTTCCCCTCCCTTGGTGTCATAAGAGCTCTGTTTTGCAGCTGTAAATCAGAGCTGTTCGCTGTGATTTTAAAAGGGGGAGGGAGGGGTTGAAAGCCCACAGCTGCCTTTATCTTGGAAGAGTCTTCCCATCACGCGCAGTGCTCTGGGTGAAGCTTGGGTGAGCTGCCTTGGGGTACAGCCTCACCTGCACTTCTGACCCTTTCCCTGGGTCTCTTAAACATTATGTCTCTGGTCTCCTCCTCCTACAGACAGTTCTTGGCATGCTCCTGCTCTTCCCATGCATTGCCTGTGGCATCATAAGCTACTTAGCAAGTCTGGACATGGATATTGGTGCATTTTCCCTGTGGGCAGCACAGGCCTCTGGATTATGATAGCGTTGAAGAGCCATAAACACGTAAAGGTGTTTAAATCTACCAGCAAGAAAAAAGCATAACAGAACAGGGAAAAATACTTTGAAAGCTATCCCTGTCTCTGTTCCCATGTTTGTCTGACCTGCAGTCCTAGAAGGTCCTTTAGTCCCAGAAGATTTGGGGCTCAATCTGTTTTTGCTGTTCTCCTTCCTGTTGATAAATCCAGCTGAAGTCCTTTTGTCCCTCCATTCACATTTTGACAACTGTAGAGAGCTTTGCAGAGGATTGAGCCAGGACACCAGTGCTCCTTGCTTTGTCTTTTGACTCTTTGCTGCAAAATGGCTATAAGGAATAGGCTTTTGAGTGCATTTCCCTGTAGGTAGCTGCAGGATCAACTGAGTATGTGTGCAGTAAAAGTGATCATAGTCCACTCGAGGATCAACTTGGTATGTGTGCAGTAAAAATGATTATAGCCCACTTGAGGGATGGTCTTCAGAAACTCTCACAGGTATCTCTCACTCTAGCATCGTCGCAGCAGCTCTCCAACTATCCCTCCTGCGTTTCCCCTTCTTGCTGTTTGTTACTGCCTTGGTAACTGACTGTGTTTAAATATGTCAACCTGAGGTTTTTTCTTCCCTTGTCTTGTTTCCTGTGTTCCTCTAACAAGCAACTTGCAACAGAACAAACAAGCAAGGCAGGAGCGCTCCAGGCATAAGGGGTGTTTTGTGTTTGATTTGAATACATACATATTTTTCTTGGTTAAAACTTGTGATACTCATCAAACACATACAGGAAGGCTGTGAATAAGACCTTTCTCTTTCTTCCTCTCTGACGTGCACACCCTGTCTCATATGAGCACCTTCTCATTTTCACTCTCGCTGTCTCATTCTCTGCGAAGCACAGTCTCTCTCCTATCCTCGCACGCGTGTTCGATAGTCTCATCCTCACTCCTGCTCTGTCATGTACACAGAACCACCTTCTTATCTCAGCAGACCCCGGCTCCTGCGCAGTCTCGCAGACAACATACTCACACATGCATGGCCACCTACGTGCTCACAAAGGCTTTATTACTGAGAGGAAAATTGCTCTCAAGTATATGAGACTTGATATAACTACGGCAGCGATGGGGAGAGAGGGGAGTGAGATGGGTGGGAAATTGTATAGTCTCTCACCCTTGGGAGACATGAAGCACCACTGAGAAGGAGGGGAGAAGATGACCCCAGAGTCTTCATCCCCTCTGCCACGCACAGAGAAGCACTGAGCATCACTCATTCGCATCCCTGCACGTGTAGACTCTTGCCACTCTACCTTAAAGTTTCTCAGTTGACCTTTCTCATGCATCTTTCCCTCTCCTTTTTGCCTGTCTGTCAGGTCCTGATCACATCACTGTCACAGCTGCTATGATATCAGCGTTTTCTGACAGGTGTGTATGTTTCTGTCACTCCCAACAAAGCTCTTTAGCACCCAGTCTGCCTCCAGATCTAAGCCAAGGTAGCACTACTGGAAAGCACGGTCAACAGCAGCTCATATTTCTGCATGCAGAAGATTACGGACCCACTAGAGCTGACTGTGTGTTTTCAGGATATCCCACTTTCAAAGAAGACCTTAAAAACAGTGTTCTGCCTTTATGAGGACTGAGGTTCGCTGCTGGTCAGAAAAGGGAAGATTCATAGAACCAATAGAGTGGTCTAGGTTGGAAGAGACCTTAAAGACCATTTAGTTCCAACCCCACTGCCACCAGCAGGGACACCTTCCACTAGACCAGGTTGCTCAAAGCTTCATCCAACCTGGCCTTGAACACTTCCAGGGAGGAGCATCCACAGCTTCTCTGGGCAATCTGTGCCAGTGTCTGACCACCCTCACAAGAAAGAATTTCTTCCTAATGGCTCATCTAAATCTACCTTCTTCCAGTTTGTAACCATTGCTCCTTGTTCTATCACTCCCTGCCCTTGTAAAAAGTCCCTCCCCAGCTTTTCTGTAGCCCCTTCAGGTACTGGAAGGCTGATATAAGGTCTCCCCCGAACCTTCTCTTCTCCAGGCTGAATAGCCCCAACTCTCAGATTCATTCATGAGAGACATGACTTGCTCAAAGGTCTTCTCCCTCTTCCTCTGAGTCAGGTTCTGTATTTGGCTTCCTGGAGCAGGTTCCTGGTGCTAATTTCAGAAATTACTTCAATTTTCTGCCTCCCTCAAGCTTCCAGCGCAGCCCGAGGCACCGAGCGCTTCGTTCCCAGCTGCACGGCGGGGATGGCCATGTGGTCTCTTCTGACAAGGGGTAATGAAAACATATTGGCCACCACGATGGGGGCCATGGATGTGCTTCAGAGCAAGCTGTTTTTATGGGAAATGGCCATGTGCCTCCATAGGAGATGTGAGCAGATTCTGAAGAATCTGCAAGATTCTGAAGAAATTTCAGGTTTTCCAATTACTGTAGCAGTGGCTGGTAACCTTCCAGCAAAGAGATGCTGGAGCACAGTGTTCCTGTGGCTCCTGCTGCGCTCAGCCAGTCCTTGTGTTTGAACTGGCACCAGGCAAGCTAGGAAGCGAAGATATTATTAATCGGGTACACAAGGAAGAGGAAAGGTGTTTAAACAGTTCCAGCTTTGCATATCTAATTTGGGAGCTACCCGTCTGTAGTAGCCCAAACCAGTGCCCAAATCCAACAGCAAACTTCTCACAAGCATAACTCATTAAGCTTTAGTACACCGTAAGATAAGGACCTTGCTTGTGTAAGGCCATCAAGCACTGATATTGACTCTCCAGGACATTTTTAAGGCTATTTATATCACAATAAAGCCATTTTATTAGTGTCATCAATCAAGAGAGACCGCATTTTGGCTTGGAAATGATTCTGCTTGAGTTTCTAGCAAAGAGAAGGGTGAGTAATTATGGGATGCATTATCTTCAATCTCATTTGAAATCTCCTAATTGAAACCCCATATGAGTGCAGTTTATTGCTTATAAAATAGATGGCAGGGGCATTCCTAATGTGCCTATGGTGAGTACAACCTTCCAGTTAACAGAGAGGTAAAGACTGGGCTTTCTGTAGGTAACACGGCTATGGCAGGAGCTCTCCCTGTCCGTGTCTGGGCGAGCAGCTGGTTCCCAGCACATGCTTTGAACTGAACTTCTGCCCCACACTGAGCTGAGCTCAGGGTACTCGGCATCTGCGGTTCATCTGGGCTGGCAGCGTCTGCTGTTGGGTACCAGCCGATCCCGCTGGCAGCGCCGATCCCGCTGGCAGCATCAGGTGCCTTGACAGGGTGTATCTGCTTCCGCAGCGGGGCTGGGGTCTGAGACTTGGTCAAGCAGTGCGGTAAAGCTTCCTGGCTCAGGGCTTACACATAGCTGGAGTCGCTGCTTAGGCAGGAGAGAGAGCTGTGTGCAGCTCTCCTTCAGCCCCTGTACTCCTTTTCCGCTGCCAGCTCAGCAGTGGTTACTCAGGTAAGGAGAGTGGAGCTTAACATTGCCTGTGGGGGCCTCTGAGACTGAGTAATGGCAGGGCTTGAAAGCTGTTACAGATATTTGATAATTAATTGGCTGGGAAATCAGTTTATTTTAACGACTCCAGTTAAATAAAGAGGAGAGATAAAAGGACTGCACGTTCCTGCGGTGCTAAACTACTTTCAGGGACAGAGAAAACCCATTACATGTCTGCTTTTATGCCAACAGGGACTTTTAGTTCTTGTGAAGGCTCTTCTGAAAGCTGGTTGAAATCTTTATCTTCCCTGAATCCCAGCAGTTTGAGTTTAAGACAGGAAAGGCTGAAGAGTGGTTTATTACCAAGGATCCATCAGGCAGAGGGGGACAGGGGAGTGGAGCTGCTGCTGTAACCTCGTGCTTCACCTCTGGCCAGATACTTACAGCAGAGCGGTGCCCGTTGTGGTTTATCACCATTTTATACTGCTCTAGAGGGAGCAATACATGTAGCTCGGTTAACCTCACTTGTCTTTCCAAGTACTGGCTGGTCACACACGCACACACACACACCCACACACCAGGTAGCATCATGGAAAGAAGATCTATACTAGTCTAGCATGAATGAATGATTTTGGGTGCTCTCCCTACCTCTCAGTGGCTGTCTGGGTCTCACCCTCTTTTCCCAGCCTAAGGAAGGAACAGCAAGTGTAACATCAGAGAGGGGCTGGTGTCAGGGCCATTTGAGTTAAGGTCTCTTATTTTCCAGCTTACTGGAGGTATCATTGCTGTTCAGTGGGCAGATCTGTTCCTTGAGGAAAAACAACATGCAGCTTGGTCCTGACCAAAGAGTGAGGGCTTAACTGGGAGCTTAGGACAAAGATTTTGGAGGATCCCATCGTTTTGACCTTTTTGTGTGTCTATAGGAAGGTATTTTGTGTGTGAGCATGCATATTAGAGGCCTTAGCAGCAATGCTGAGAGAGAATAGGATCTACTCCTTGCTGCAGATTGCGCTTTGGATATAAACTTTCATCTCAAGCCAGTGTATCTCGTCTTGAGGGTTGTATGGCAAGTGCTCTGGATATATGAACGGTGTTCCCAGTGCAGTCGTTATTTGTCAGAGTCTGCAAAGAGCCTGCAACACCATCTGTTTTAGTGAGTGGATAAGGGATTAAACTGCAGGAATCATGAGATCTGTACAATACATGAGAGCAGGCCAGGCGATCATAGCACAGCTTCTTTTTTCATAGGCTAAGAATAACTTTAACATCCTCTCATTTAGGGTTTAATGTCAGAATTAACTAACGTTTAACTCCTGTCTCACAAATCTCAAACTGCTCTCGCTGCCCCTAGTGCTGGTGCTTATCCTACTGCAAATTCAAATTCGGTGCAGACCTCCACCTCCCCTCCATGTGAAAATTTAGAAGAATGAAAAAACCAAGAATAAGCCCTTCAAAGGTACAGCAGGACCTCTCTTCTGCTACCCTGGAGCACTCTAAATCAAGCATCTTCATAGGAGAATTTAGGTCTAGATTGTCCCCACAAGGCTTTGAGGTCCTATGTAAACATTGTGCTGTGCACAGATGCTGGGGATGCACAGACACCCATCAGGTGGGCATGATGTCATGTCCCCTGCACGACTGATGAGAGCCTACCTCTAGCCAAGTGTAAACTCAGAGCAGGCTACAAATCCTCATCTTTTAAACATTCCCTGGATCTGAAACCTCCTGCCAGCTGGAGCTGCTTTTAGCTGAGCAGACTGAAGTGCTGTATTTAATGAATTCATTTAGAGTCTGGTGCAAGGAAGCAGGGCTGATCCTCATCTAGCGTAAATCTAGGCTTCCTCATTTACTTTAGTGGTGCCTTGTTGACCCTTGATTTATGCCAGCTGAAGCTGCAGTTTGGCATCTCTCCGTACAGTGCTGGACTTCTGGAAATTATTTAGAGCAAGTGACCTGCCAGAAGAACAGAAATAGGAATCCAGCGTCAGACCAGCCAAGGTCCACCTGAGCAGCCTTAGACCCAGCCATGTCAGAAACTAAAACTACCAGTTCAGCAGCTGTACAGGAGGGAGCTCTGTGGGGAAATGGTTTATCTGTACTGTGGATAAGCTGTGCACAGGGGAGAGGATTCGCTTTGCAGCAGGCTCTTGGGAGAAGAGGTGGGGATGTCAGTGGATCCAGATAAGATATCCCTGAGTAAATGCTTCCAGTAGGATTAAGCAACGTTGTCCTCACTAGGAAATGAAAAGGGTTTATGTTCTGTGTTCCAGCCAATTTGTGCAGCTTGTTTTGCCAGTGCCAGAAGACTGCAGGTCAGAAGGTGCTGAAGCAGTCAAAGCCATCCCTGTGGTTGTGCCTGCTCTGCCAGCCGTAGCCAGGCTGGAGTTCAGGCTCCAGAGCACAGAGCCAAGTGACCCAAGCTGGTTGCCTTCAAACCATGGGGAGGAGGACCTCGTGCTTCAGCCAGTCCTTTCTGCTCTGGTTGCGTGTCCCTGGGCAGATCCCAACTGGAGAGAAATTTAAGCATGATCTCTCAGGGTAGCACTAAGATAGGTGTGCCTGGAGGTGGCACCTGGGTTTGTGAAGGCTGTTTTGCAGCTCTCGCTACCCTCGTGCACCTGATACACACAAAACAGGTTTGTATGAGGCAGGTCAGGTCTGTCAGGTTTTGTTTTCGATTATAAAATCGTTTCATTACTTGACTTTGCACAACCTATTTCTTTCCCTCTCCAGTGTCTCCTTGCATGTGTCAAACAGGCATTGTAATATTTCTCCTTCACAAAGTGCGAGAGCTCCAGTTCCACAGTGCTCAGTCCCTTTGGCAAAAACACTGCTTGATGTGGCCTTCCAAGACCAAGTCCTGTAAGGATCTCAGAGGAAAGACAGCACAAGATATTATGATTAGTAGGATGGCAGGGAGATCTAGCTGTGGGAATTATTGCTTCCCCTGTTGCTCAAGGAGTCGTACCTTCCTCCCATTCTGTTTCTGACCATGAGGTTTTAAGCCAGCTCCTGGCTTTCATGCCAACAGTAGAAACTCCATCAAATATATCTTGACATTTCTGTTTTTCCACTCTTCCTCCTCTCCTCTGCTATTTATTTATTTATAAAAATATCCTCCTCTGCAAGGCATATTGTGTGTGTGTGGGGATAAAGGTAAGCTCAAAGCAGTACTCTTGGGAGTTCTCCCTCCCAGCAGATTCTCTACCTTCCCTGCAAGTCTTTTTTCCAGTGCCTCCTTTCACAAGGCTTGATGGTGGACGAAAGTGAGGCATTAGGGAGAGGCAAAATTTAGCAAAGCTGCAGGTAAAGGAAAGTGGAGTTGAGCATTGCCTATCTGTGACAGCTTTGCTATGATTTCCACTTAAAGGAGTTCTTCAACACACGAGATAAATACAGCATGCAAGCCTGAAGTCTGCAGCACTTTGTTCTGTGATTGTAAAACACCTGTGGGACAGATTTTCAAAAGTATTTTAGGCAGCAAGAGAAGTGGCTATATTGGTAAAGGAGCTGTTTTGAAAATTTGCTTCTTGCATATAAGTTTGGGAGCTGGTCAGCCCAAAAGCAGTTTGACAAATCATCTTAATTTCAATGCTAAGCACTTTGAGAAATCAAGCTTCACTTATGACTTCTAAGTGCCTGACAGCTTTACTCACAGCACATTTGGGAATACAACCACGTGGCAATGGCTTTTGGAAATAACACTTTTAGTCTTTGTATCAGTAGTTTTTAACCTGTCCATGGATGACTTATAACAGATCCAGTTTATGGAAACAAAACCATACTTGTGCCAGTTAACTCCAAGAGGTCTAAGGGCTTGCTGAGAAATATTTAGCTGTATGTGAAGTGAAAATAGCTAAAAACATTGCTTCATCTGAAAGAAACATGAGATTGATGTCTCCTCCTGACATATTGCTGAACTCTGCCAGGTAGGTGGTAAAAGTAATAAGACCAGGTCATTTTAGTTTGTCCTCCCTGCAGCCACTGTGAAGCTGTTCCCTGCACAGCTTAAACATCCTCTGGTCCTCAGACCAACTTTGTTTTAAATGTCTGAAGCAAAAGGGGCTTCCTTGCTTTCCTTGGGAGACTCTTCACAAGACTAGCACTTGTAGATGACAAGGAGTTTTTTCCTCAAGTTTGAACAGATTTGTTTCTCTTCTTTTTCTGACCTGTTACTCCTTTCTAGACCTCTACGCATCTTGCTAAATAATTCCTCTCTTCCCTTGGCGCTTTCAGCTTTCAAAGAGGTATAGCTTGTCAACATGTCCCTTTTAAGTCCTCTCTTAGTCAAGTTATACATATTTAATGTTTTTAAGCTTCCCTTAGATGCTGATCCCTTTCCAGCCCTTGATGGATTTTGTTGTTGCTTGCCTCTGAATTCCCTCCAATTTCCCCATATCATTCCAGTAACAAGGTGCCCTGGATTGACTGCACCAGTCCAGGTGCACTTGGTATTTGGTGGCAGGGGTTTTTTTTTTGGATGGAATTAAAAAGAGAAGCAGCAGAATCTCTCAAAGGGAATCTGCTTCGTAGTCTCCTCTCTGAGAGCATTATTTCACGATGGTATTTCGGGACTGGCTTTAGATATGGAAATGAGAGCGTGTGACTTGCTCAGAAGCTGTTCTCTGCTTTCAAGTGGGAGAGAGATGGAAAAGGGGAAGAGGGGTTAAGCTCCTCAAAGGCTTTGTCTACATTAGGCTTTTTTCTTCATATTTCCCACTGTTGCTTGCATGGGTGCAGCTCAATCCACAGTGGCACCGATGACAGCTCTGGCACAGGCAGGGAAGCTAACATGTTCCACTGCACATCGTCTCCACAATCTCTACAAGCCCTGACTCCACCAGCAGTGCTGCAGCAGCGGGAGCTGGAGAGGAAAAAGGTCAGCTGTAAATAATAACTAGAGTGTTTGCACATCAAGGAGGTGTCCTTCGTCAAAGTGCAGCAGCTGGGAGTGAGCAGGCAGGATGGGCCCACTTTCTCATTCATCCCGAAATGCCACCCTTCACAGTAAGCTGCTGGCAGGCTGTGGGCAACACTTGGAAGAGGGGATGATAACTTGATTGAGCCACCTCTGATACTCTCATGACCTGAAAAAAGGTCTTATTTTCCCTAATATTGCTTCCATTCCCACTCTAATCTGCCTCTCCAAAGAGTTTCAAGTCTGATTTCTCCTTAGTGCAGGTCCTTCTCTCCCACCCCCCCCAGTACAAGGGCTAATGCTTCAGATGCGATATTCTCTTTTCACTGTTGGAGAAGGAGCAGTATGTGGTGAAATGGACCTTGCAGTCTTCCTGTTTTTTCTAGGATAGAGTTAATTTTCTGCTTAGTAGCTATAATAGTTCTGTGTTTTGTTTTCAGTGTGAGAAGAATGTTGATAACATATTAATGTTTTTAGTTGTTGCTGGAAGTCCAAGGACTCCATGTTTTGCTACTCTGCAAGTATAAAGGACTGGGGGGGGAGGGGGGGGGAAGTGTAGTAATCAGCGAAACCCAAATTAGCATTTGGATATGCCAATGAGATATTCCATATCATATAATGTCATGTTCTGTATATTAATGAGTGTTGACCAGAAAGCTAGGGATTCTCTTGGGGATCACTTGGGCTCGATCTTCCAGGATTGCAGTTTTGGTTTCAGGATTGTCTCTGCCCTGGAACTGCTGGCTTGGGACAGGCTGGGTGGGCATCAGTCAGCAGGTGGTGAGCAATTGCAGTATGCTTCACTCATTTGCATATTCTATTATTACTATTAATATTATTTTAGTTTAATTAGTAAATTGTTTTTGTCTCAAACTTTGATTCACCTCACTTTCACCCCTCCAATTCTTTCCCCTGTCCCCTGCTGGGAGGGGAAGTGAGTGAGCAACTGTGTTTTGCTGCCAGCCAAGTGAAACCACCACAGGGGTCCACAAAATAGAAAGCGCATTCCTGTGTCTCAGGTAGCATGCTCTCAGGTATTGGAAGGAACTGTTTCATGTACTACAAAACACAGGAGACACCTTCCAGTTTCGTGTAACACTTAAATCTGATATTCGTTCACAGCCTTGTACCAATTAATGGTTAACTGGCAAAATTCTCAGCCGGAAAGTATCACCAAGATGAGGATGTTCATGAGTTTAAAAAAAGCAAAAGGGGGCAGGGGGTTGAGAAATGCCTGGGGATAAGAACGGCAGAGTACAAACTTACAAGGTGGAATGCAAGCTGTCATTTGGAAAGGAGGCCAACTTACATTAGATTGGATATTAGGAAAAATTTATTCACTGAAAAAGTGGTCAAGCATTGGAACAGGCTGCCCAGGGAAGTGGTGGGGTCACCATCCCTGGAGGTGTTCAAGAAACGTGTAGACATGGCACTTCAGGATATGGTTTAGTGGCCATGGTGGTGTTGGGCTGATGGTTGGACTTCATGATCTTGGAGGTCTTCCACAACCTTAATGATTCTATGATACATTTCCTTGGGGCTAGATTAATAGGCTTTTATGGCTGAAATTATGTAAATGGTGATTTACATTGTCCTTTTAGGAGGTGTTCCACCTTTCTTTGAAACATCTGTTACTAATCATGAGAGGATGGTCACTGGACCATGCAGCCCAGCGCTCAGACCTTGTGATACCCATTTGCTGCTGCTACTGTTCCCATTTCCTTCCCCAAACGTTCAGGTGTGGACATCTGGGCACTTAGTTCCTCCTGTCTCCATGGAGAGATGCTGCCACTGCAGTTCTGTTGGTCACTGCCAATACCTCGGTCACTACCCCAGCAGGCGTTGAGGCTGGTGGCCAACATCAGTCCCTGACAAGCCTTTGGCCCTAATCTGATTGTCTGGTTGTATTTTCCCATGTCAGAAACCTTTCTAAAGGTGGTACCTGGCTTCGGGCCACCTGGCAGTCAGCACTTCCTGACCCATTGAAGGCTGCTGCCAGTCCTGTGGGCATGTCCCTTGTTTGCAGCAGCCCCGTGAGCACATGCTGATGCTGTCACGTTGCTGCGTGGGATGGCACGTACGGCACCTTGCTTTTTGGAATTGGTCTGTGGCACCATGACATCAATCACATGGACTGTTTTGCAGGCTTACACGTGCCTCTGCATCTGTGACTGTGAGAGGGAGAGTCAGGGATCTTCCCTCTCATATCTCCACTGTGCAAAATACATGAGGTGATGCCCCAAAGCTCCACTTTTAATTATTTTGATCTGAAGTTAAGTTTTGTAGTCTCCTTCCTTGAGCAAACCACTGGAATGCACAAGCTGGAAAGTGCTATTTGTAGTGCCCTGTCTCTCTTCAGCTGCAAGGAGTTGATTTGCAAATCTTCCCCTTGCTCTGTGACAGCCTCTGGTGATACCTCCTGCATTTTTAGCTTGTGAGTGGGGTGGGAGGAAGGGATCCCAGACACATAAAATGCTTTGAAGCTCCCGCTGGCATCACTCTCCCATTCCCTCTTGTGTTCGCTCTGTCCCTCTTCCCTCCTGACCTGCCCTTCTCTCTATTTCTTTCTCTGTTTTGCCCTCTTTCAGAGCTGCCCTTTGCATTACTAATCTGTGGCATTATCTCATTCTCCAGTAGCTGTGCCGGCTGCCTTGATGTTTCTCACCAGCTTTTGCCTCTCTCCCCCTTTTTCTCTCTCCCCCCTCCTTGCCGCCCCGTGATGTAGCATTGCCTTTCTCCATCTGCCCGATTGTCTCTCCGCTTTTTATCTGGGTGCTGGAGCTCCAGGTGCTGTCATTCTCCACGACAGCACAGAACGTTTCAGATTGCCTCTGCGGCTGGATAATTACCAGATACAGAGTCACGTGGACTTCCCAGCCAAACCCTCCCTCCCCTCTTGTCAGCAGAGGAGATCACATCTCTGAAATGCGCTCTATTTTTAAATTTTTTTTATTTTTATTTTTTTTTTTAAGAAATCCAAGGGAAAAGTTTGGAAGTAGCTTTTCTGGAGTTACCTAGTGGTGTCCAAATAAAAGTTACCTATAAGGCACTGGGGGTTCAGGTAGAAGAAATAGGTGATTTCCAGTACTGAAGTTTGTGAAGGAAAATAAAGGAGATGATAGTCTCTATGGGTGCCTTATCAGTGCTCCTATTCTCATTCTCATTGTATCCCCCAGCCAGAAAAAAGTCGAGATGGTGCAGGAAGTCATCAGGAGCTGTTTGGTTTCTGGTCCTTTTACAAATCTGGCATAAAAGTCAACATCCAGTTCACATAAGCAACTAATTACTATTGTCCTAAGTGACCACAGGTACTTTTAAATGTCAGCCCGTCTCTTAGTGATGACAAAAGCACAGAGTCCTTAGTGTAAATGCAATGCAACCAAAAGGCAGATCATCTGGCAACGTTCCCCGTTGCCTTTCTGCATCATCTCTGCTATTCCCTGGTTTCTCCTTTTGACGGTGCAGGAGCCCTGTGATGCTATGGGAAGCTGTGGGCAGCAGAGCAAGGTGTACACTCCTGCTTGGACATTTTGCTGATGAGCATCGCTTAGTCGTGCTGGATCAAGATCAGAGCCAGATTTCTGGCTGGACTGAAAAGGGGCA